>NC_041222.1:21699206-21699668 GCF_002837175.3 Physeter macrocephalus
TCCTTCATTTCTTCCTTCCTTCCTTTCTTCCTTCCTCTCTTCCTTCCTCCCTTCCTTTCTTTCTTCCTTCCTTCCTTCCCTCCCTCCCTCCTTCCTTCCTTCCTTCCTTCCTTCCTTTTCCTTACTTTCTATTTTTTCTCCCTTTTATTTTGAGCTGTGTGGATTAAAGGCTCTCAGCGCTCCAGCCAGGCATAAGGGCTCTGTCTCTGAGGTGGGAGAACCAACCTGAGGACACTAGTCCACAAGAGACCTCCCAGTTCCACGCAATATCAAACGGTGAAAATCTCCCAGAGATCTCCATCTCAACACCAAGACCCAGCTTCACTCAAGGACCAGCAACGAACAGTGCTGGACACCCTATCCCCAACAAAGAGCAAGACAGGTCTAAAGCCCCATCCATTAGCAGAGAGGCTGCCTAAAATCATAATAAGGCTACCAACATCCACAAACACACCACCAGAC
>NC_041222.1:21699860-21700996 GCF_002837175.3 Physeter macrocephalus
AAATGGTAATAGGAACATACATATTGATAATTACCTTAAATGTAAATGGATTAAATGCTCCCACCAAAAGACACAGACTGGCTGAATGGATACAAAAACGAGACCCATATATATGCTGTCTACAAGAGACCCACTTCAGACCTAGGGACACATACAGACTGAAAGTGAGGGGATGGAAAAAGATATTCCATGCAAATGGAAATCAGAAGAAAGCTGGAGTAGCAATTCTCATATCAGACAAAATAGACTTTAAAGTAAAAACTATAACAAGAGACAAAGAAGGACACTATATAATGATCAAGGGTTCGATCCATGAAGAAGATATAACAATTGTAAATATTTATGCACCCAACATAGGAGCACCTCAATACATAAGGCAAATACTAACAGCCATAAAAGGGGAAATCGACAGTAACACATCATAGTAGGGGACTTTAACACCCCACTTTCACCAATGGACAGATCATCCAAAATGAAACTAAATAAGGAAACACAAGCTTTAAATGATACATTACACAAGATGGACTTAATTGATATTTATAGGACATTCCATCCAAAAACAACAGAATACACATTTTTCTCAAGTGCTCATGGAATATTCTCCAGGATAGATCATATATTGGGTCACAAATCTAGCCTTGGCAAATTTAAGAAAATTGAAATCATATCAAGTATCTTTTCTGACCACAACACTATGAGAGTAGATACCAATTACAGGAAAAAATCTGTAAGAATTACAAACACATGGAGGCTACACACCACAGTACTTAATAACCAAGAGATCACTGAATAAATCAAAGAGGAAATCAAAAAATACCTAGAAAGGGGCTTCCCTGGTGGCGCAGTGGTTGCGCGTCTGCCTGCCGATGCAGGGGAACCGGGTTCGTGCCCCGGTCTGGGAGGATCCCACATGCCGCAGAGCGGCTGGGCCCGTGAGCCGTGGACGCTGAGCCTGCGCGTCTGGAGCCTGTGCTCCGCAACGGGAGAGGCCACAGCAGAGGGAGGCCCACATACCACAAAAAAAAACAAAAACAAAAACAAAAAAACCTAGAAACAAATGACAATGAAAACACGACGACCCAAAATCTATGGGATGCAGCAAAAGCACTTCTAAGAGGGAAGTTTATAGCAATACA
>NC_041222.1:21703743-21779317 GCF_002837175.3 Physeter macrocephalus
TGGGCATATACCCTGAGAAAACCATAATTCAAAAAGAGTCATGTACCAAACTGTTCATTGCAGCTCTATTTACAATAGGCAGGACATGGAAGCAACCTAAGTGTCCATCAACAGATGAATGGATAAAGAAGATGTGGCACATATATACAATGGAATATTACTCAGCCATAAAAAGAAATGAAACTGAGTTATTTGTAATGAGGTGGATAGACCTGGAGTCTGTCATACAGAGTGAAGTAAGTCAGAAGGAGAAAAACAAATACTGTATGCTAACACATATATATGGAATCTAAGAAAAAAAAAATGTCATGAAGAGATTAGTGGTAGGACGGGAATAAAACACAGACCTACTAGAGCATGGACTTGAGGACATGGGGAGGGGGAAGGGTAAGCTGTGACAAAGTCAGAGAGTGGCAGGGACATATATGCACTACCGAATGTAAATTAGATAGCTAGTGGGAAGCTGCCGCATAGCACAGGGAGATCACCTCTGTGCTTTGTGACCATGAGAGGGGTGGGATAGGGAGGGTGGGAGGGAGGGAGACGCAAGAGGGAAGAGATATGGGAACATATGTATATGTATAACTGATTCACTTTGTTGTAAAGGAGAAACTAACACACTATCGTAAAACAGTTATACTCCAATAAAGATGTTTAAAAAATAAATAAATAAATAAAAATAAAAGAATGTGTGGCAGAAGTTGAAATAAACAAGGAAGTAGCTATTCCTAATGTTTCTATTATCTTCTACTCAGTAAGTACTCCCAAATGTCCATATTTTTTTTTCCATTCTCTCTTCTGTGCTTCTTATTCTCTTATAATTAACTATTTGCCATCTGCTTTGGGGATTCTCATTGACATAGGTACCTGAAATCCAGTGTCTCCTCAACTGCACTCAAACATTTCTATTTCTTTGTGAACATCCAGAATGGATATTTGTTTCTTTAAGGAATAAGAATTTTGCAGAGTTTGCAGTGCTTGATCCTTCTGTAATATGTCTTGATTGTGGTATTGTTTATGAGAGGATATATTGCAAAGGGGTCTCTGAAGTTTGATAGCCCCAGTTCGCTTGAGCTCCACCACTTTGTTCACATAGCAGAGGTTCTTGTTTGCTGATATATTTTCTAATTTCTCAAGTAATAGTATATGTGTCAAGAGAACAAAACAAGTCAAAATAAAATCATAGAAATGATAATAGTGACTCATACATGTTAGGCATTCAGCAAAATATTTAATTAAGGAAATGAATGAATGGAACTAAACCCTCTGTAAACTGATAATGATATATATTCAGTGGAAAGTGTCACTTTTCCTCAAAAAGTTAAAAAAGAAAGTATCAGATTTCTTCCCCTTAATATTTTCAGTTGTAAAATAGCATAAGTAGGGCTTCCCTGGTGGCGCAGTAGTTGAGAGTCCGCCTGCCGATGCAGGGGATACGGGTTCGTGCCCCGGTCCGGGAAGCTCCCACATGCTGCGGAGCGGCTGGGCCCGTGAGCCATGGCTGCTGAGCCTGCGTGTCGGGAGCCTGTGCTCCACAACAGGAGAGGTCACAACAGTGAGAAGCCCGCGTAGAGCATAAAAAAAAAAAAATAGCATAAGTAACCTAGTAGAGAGTAATGTATTGCACATTTGACAACTGTCAGAATTTTGACCTCTGTAGGGGTCATATGATCCTAATCAGCCTAATCTAGATTAGAAATGTTGAAAGCTGGTATTTCAATGAAATGAACATAGTCTGAAGCCGTTCTAGAACAGAAAGTGTGCTATTCATTTTATTTTCCCAAATGATTATGTTATCACAATATGATTTACTAGAAAATCCTTTTCTCTCCCTGCTGATTTGAAATCTAAATATCAAGAAAAATTTCATATATATGTCTATAACTTTCTGGCTCACAGTTCTTTTCCATTGCTTGCCCTACTAGTCTCTATGCCAGAACTATAACATTGTAATTACTATATCTTTGTCATATTTTAGTATATTGGGGAACAAGTTTCTTTTGATTTCACTTTTTTGTAAAAAAATTATTCTCTTCAAAGTTTTATTCTTCCTGCTGAATATAAAACTATTTTAAAGTTTCATAAAATAAGTACTTATTATTATATTAGAATTGTATTTCTTTGTATATTAAATTAATTTGCATAGAATTAACATCTTACTAATTTTGGGTTTCCTGTTAGGGAGTCAATCAGGTCCTTTTTTGTGCCTCTCAAAAAATTTGTGTAGCTTCCTTTATATTGGTGATTCTAGCTATTTGTTCGTTTTTATGATATTGTTCATTACAATTATTGTTTTTATGAATTAGGTCTTGCTTTCTATTGCATTTTTTCAGGATAATTTAGATATATAGGGAGACTATACTTTTCATATATTTGTTTTATAACTAACCATTTTACTTTCATGTTAGATAGCATAATTGTTTCCAGTGGATTCTCCCTAGGTTTCAAGTAGATAGTCATGTCATCTTCAAATCATAAATGTTTTTGCCATTTCTTTTTTAAAATTATAGGTCTTATTTCCTCTTCATGATTTATTATATTGTATAAAACCCATAGTTATGAATTGCAGTGATGATAGTGAACATATTTAAATGGAATGCTGTGTTTCACTGAGAGGTTTTTATTTTAAATAATTACTCTGAAATAAATTAAGACTTTTCAGATCATGTATTTTTGAATTTACCTTATTAACATGGAACGTTACATTAATAGAATTTTTCATATTGCTGAACCATCCTTTGATATCTTTCTTTATATGGCTCCTCTTCACGTAATAGACAATATAGCCTCCCTCACTTTTTCAAGATTTACCACCTTTATCTGAGTATTTGAGTAAAAAAAGTCCATGTTTTATTTCCACTCAGAAGTTGGTCCATACTCTAGTATATTTTTTTTTATAGTTTTCTGGCTCCTAAGCAGTATTCTTAACTTCTGTGGCTGCTCTTTTCTCTTCTTCCTACGAGAGTCCGAGCAAGAAATACAGATTTTATTTTCATTTACTCAAAACATTGCCAACAAAAGTTGTTGTGCATAACACTCTCCAAAAGATTTCAAATTCACAATCAGAATTTTCTTTATTTTCAGAAACAATCTGCCATAGTCAATTTTTTGATGATTATATGTCTCCTTAGACTGTTTACTTTCATTTCTGTGACCTCTATTTCCTACTATTATCTTTTTCATAATTCAAATCACAGTTTGCCATACAGATAGTGCTATGTAGTAGGCATATTTTGCTAATAATTATATGTTGGCTTTAAAAAATATGAATTCACAAATAAAATTAGAAGGTCACTTTTGTTTTTTAACTCTAAAATGTTTAAGCCAGGTTAATTCTGGCTTCATAAAACATTTTTGGAAAATTTTACATTATCCTCTATAAGCTTGAAGGTTTTATATTAAATTTTCTTTCTTACACGTTCAGTGGAATTAATCCTTCAAGCTACAGGATATGGCATCTTTTTGGTTAGTATTCCTTAGCAAAATTCTGTAATTATTGTAATTTAATTCACATCTGGCCCTTATTCCATTTTAGTTTTTCCCAAATATCTTTCTCTTTACTACAAGTTTGGTTGGTATCCTTCTAGGAGCTTTATCTATCTTTCATTTTTCCTATCTATCTATCTCTCTCTCTCAATGTCTCTCTATCTCTCTATCATTTGTTTATTTTCCTGTTATATAGTTCGTCTTTCAAATTAGATTGGACAGTTCTATTTGAATCACCTCCAGTGTTTACCATTCATTATTTTATTTTACAACTTTGTGTATACATGGGTAGTTTCAATTGAGCATGTTATTCATGCATCACTCATATAACATGTATCATTCATGTTGCATCTTCACATTATTTAGTTGATGTATATTCATACATAAATTAATAGATAAGCATATATCATTGATAAACAAAATACATGCATTACATGCATTTATAATAAGTAAATACATATTTATTTTTGTATAACAATATATGAAACAATTTATATTAAACTGCACACACACACAGCATTATCTTGGCCTCCCCTACAATCTTACCTATGTCAATCACAGTGACATGTTAATTTTGACATATTTTGAGAGACCACTTTTTCATATTTCTAGGGATAACACAAATTTTATGATATGCATAAATACTTTTAATAATAGTATTGGCATATCAATTATATTTAAGGGAGATTAGGGAAATTAGCTATGCTCAAGTATCTTTCTATTCATAGTTAGTTTCTTTTCTTTTCTTCTCTTTTCTTTTTTTTTTTTTTGGCTGAGCTGCGTGGCTTGTGGGATCTTAGCTCCCCAAACAGGAGACCAAGACCAGGGATTGAACCCAGGCCCTTTGCAGTGAAAGTACAGAGTCCTAACCACTGGACTGCCAGGGAATTCCCCTCAAGTTTCTTTTTAACAATATGAATTTTGGCACTGCCTTTTAGTTTACCCACCATGTATCAAGTCTTAACTTACTCTTTATGTAACAATAAATGTATGCTGCTTTGAGTTGTGAACTCTTTGATGTTTACAAATGGATGACTATCTACTGTAACTACAGTTGAGTGTCCGGTATGAATAGTGTCTTGAGTTTCCCTGGAGATTATCAATATTTCATTTCTTATTAACTTAAACATGAACTGTAGTATGTGCTTATGTACTGGGTATTCAGTGTATGTATAACAGAGAGTAGGATTTGTACCACTTTTCATACAGAAAAGCATTTTTCTCAGCTACATAGTGATACAGTACAGGGAGGACATTAAAAACACCTTGCAGGCACAAATTATTGGAACCTGTTTGGTCAGCAAAGATGTTATGCAGTCTCATGAAAACGAACTCTGCTGAAAAATGTCTTGTGCTTTCCTGTTTCAGAGTTACCTGAAAACATGGCATAGCCAAAATTGCATTAACTATGGATAGAGTACTGTTTTGAAATGTAATTGGAAATTTGGCTGGAAGTTTTTTACAAGGGTATTTATAATAAATAGAGTCTAAAATTATACCATCCATAAAGGTTTGGTCAGAGAAATTGTTATATTGATTTCATGATGCCTTCAACAAATTAAACTTGTTTTCCTAATGAACGTACTATTTAGAAAAATATTCTTATATATCCTTATTAAATGTTTGTTGCTGAATTAATTCCATCATAATTCTCTTTTTTTATTAATAATTAGCTTCAAATGATATTTTTTTCAAAATATTTTGAAAGCTACTCCAATATCTTGGTTTAAATAAGTAATAAGGACATATGAAAGGACTTACTTAGTCAACCTTAACTCTTGCCTTTGTGCCAGCCTCTGGGTTAAGAGAAACTCTTTCGGAGACATTGAAAGGCCAAATAAAAGGAATAGTCATGAGCATTTGGCTTAAAAAGTAAGGGAAAAACTTGTCCTAGATGAGCTGTCTCAATATCTGCAGAATATGCTGCTGTGTCAGGCAAATGAGTCAAAAGACATTTGACTGAATACTTAAAGTACAAAAAGAATTATAAGGTAGGCAATGTGGATTATAGTTCCTGCCCTGGCCTCATTACTTACTAACAAGAGATTTTACCTATAAAATGAGATTTATGCTGTCCTTCCTATCAGATAGCGAGATTATCATATGTGAGATGATATATGTGAAAGTGCTTTTGTAATACTAGCTAAATAATATATACTGTCAATAATGAATTTTGCCTCTTGTTTGATATGTCAGCTACCTTTATATATGACCTCATTTAATCTTTACACCAACACTATGGTGATTATATTTTTATTAGTATTTTGATACTGAGGAAAATTAAGCTTAAAAGTGGTTAAGTAACCGGCCCAGGTTTACACAGCAGAGATAGTAGAGCTGGAGTTTGATATGCAGATACGTCCATTATGCCAGAGTGTTTCCAACATAAAGCTATTAGGAATCATTTTAATTAATGGTAAATAGATAAAGTAGACTTAATGTATATCTAAATTTTATTCTAGATCCAATATTCTGTGCTTCTAACTAGTGTATTTCTCAGTATACCTGTCAGAAGATCTTTGAACCTCATGTAAATTTATAAGAACTTATAATTGCCTAGTACTATTCTGGGAACATTCCTTTCATAATCTAAAATAGAGATAAAAGCATAAAAGGATAACCAGGAAAAGAAGGAGAGAGAAGAGGGATTGCTCTGAGAACTTGTAAAAAATGGTATTAGCTTAGACAACAGTGTCAGGAATTAACAGTAATGTCTAAAGAGAAGCAAATGTTTTCAAGCAACATATGAGTTAATTAAAAGGAAAGTGTTCCAAATGATTGTGATTCCCTATTGAACAGTCTCTGAAAGTAAAGCATCAGAAACACACTGTGCATATTAACGCTATGATTAACACCTTATTGAATTTAACAAGGTTTAATATGATGAGAATAAGAATACTGCTTTACACTTCATAGGACTTTACAGTTTTGCTTATCATTTATAAGAATCTGATATCATTAAATTTTTTTTTTTTTTTTTTTTTTTTTTTTTTTTTTTGTGGTATGCGGGCCTCCCTCTGTTGCGGCCTCTCCCGTTGCGGAGCACAGGCTCCGGACGCGCAGGCCCAGCGGCCATGGCTCACGGGCCCAGCCGCTCCGCGGCATGTGGGATCCTCCCAGACCGGGGCGCGAACCCGGTTCCCCTGCATCGGCAGGCGGACGCGCAACCACTGCACCACCAGGGAAGCCCTGATATCATTAAATTTATCCTCAAGTTTTACTAGGAGCCTAGTTATGATGACTGAAATCTGACTAAGGCTTAAGGGAAAGCATCTTATGTCTATTGAACAATCACTACATACTAGGCACCCTCTATTCCACACACCTCATCTCATTTAAGATTCACAGCAGCCCCAAATGCAGATTTTATCATAATCATTGCACTATTGCTGATGAGGCTCAAGAGCTTTAAGAGGATACAAAATAAAAAACTAATATGTTTCTGAACCAGTACTTGAATCTTCTAAATCTATTATTTATCTTAAAATATTTACTTATTCAGGAAAGATTGTCATGGACTATCTACCTCATCCCCACCAAAAGCATATTATAAAACCATTATCAAGTGAGTAAAATGAAAATACAACTTAAACTGGAGTTACATAAAGCTTAAATTACTGCAGCTTTAACTGGAGTTACATAAAGCTTAAATTACTGCAGCTTCTTGTGCCTCTTCCATGGTGTTAATAAGCACAGTAAATTTCTGGTATTTCACTTTTAGAGATTCATTGGAAAACTGCATTCTGTTGGAATTCCATCCATTTATTTAACTCATATACTTCCTGAAAATTTTTTTCTCTTTGGTCTTTTATTTATTTATTTTTAAAGCAAGCATCTGCCTTTTTTTAAAAAAAATTTATTTTTGGCTGTGTTGGGTTTTCGTTTCTGTGCGAGGACTTTCTCTAGTTTTGGCGAGCGGGGGCTACTCTTCATCGCAGTGCGCGGGCCTCTCACTGTCGCGGCCTCTCTTGTTGCGGAGCACAGGCTCCAGACACACAGGCTCAGTAGTTGTGGCTCACGGGCCTACTTGCTCCGCGGCATGTGGGATCTTCCCAGACCAGGGCTCGAACCCGTGTCCCCTGCATTGGCAGGTAGAGTCTCAACCACTGCGCCACCAGGGAAGCCCATCTCTTTGATTATTTATTACTCAGTCTTAAAGTCTTATCCTCAGCTAATACATACTGAAGATGATGAGGTTGATGAATATGATGATGATAGGAATGATAACAATGACAGAAGTCTTACTATGTACCAGACACGAGGAAATTTTTTATTTCAAGAGGGAAAAAACACACACTTGGCCTCACAATTATAATCTGTTTTGCTGGTAAAAGTAGGTTTGAAGTTGAATGCCTGTGTTGTTTTATACTCATATGTTGTTTTTTGGTTTTTTTTTGTTTTTGCTGTACGCGGGCCTCTCACTGTTGTGGCCTCTCTCTTTGCGGAGCACAGGCTCTGGACGCGCAGGCTCAGCGGCCATGGCTCACGGGCTCAGCCGCACCGCGGCATGTGGGATCTTCCCAGACCGGGGCGCGAACCCGTGTCCCCTGCATCGGCAGGCAGACTCTCAACCACTGCGCCACCAGGGAAGCCCTCATATGTTAAATGATAGTGTTTAATTAGTTTCCCAAATTTATTTTCCTGCTGATGTTTAGTTGAGGGACCAAAACTCAAGAAACCAATCTAGAGAAAGATGGCAGCACAATCCTTTTTTTTTTTTTTTTTTTTTTTGTCTTCAGGCAGAGACATCCTATTTCATTTTATTGCACTGGAGCTCTTTCCTAACTTTATTTACTTAATTGCATCCAAGTTCTCTCAGGATATAATAAAAGTAGGAAATTTAAATTTTAAGTTTAACCTTTTATTAAAAATGTCTTCATTTCATTTTTTAAAAAATCATGGTCATCTTGTGATTGAGAAGTTTCTAAAAATGTCTGAGAGACTGGTGCTTCAGTCCCACAAGATGTCCACTTGAATGAGAGCCCAGAAAACCTTCTGTGTGTGCATGTGTGCATGTTGGGGGGGGTGGTTGGTGGAGAGAACATCCTCAGGGAAGGAAGAATCCAAGACTTAGGTACAGTCCAAGTTTACTGAAGAAGGACTAGAAGAGAGGAGAAGATCTGAATTACAGAAAAGGTCTTTCACTCGTTCCTTTCCCCGTATGTCTCCATGAAGTAGCCTGAAAATGTGAGCGTTCCATGAAGTGAAATTGAAAACTCTGTTTCACTCTGTGAATGAAGTTGTATATTCATGTAACATTTGGCTGCAAGTAGTCAACAGCCAGCTTAATCAAAAAGGGTTTAACAATGGAATAATGCATGGTCAGGAAACACAGCTAAACCCCATGAGGGATTGAAACCAGGAATTTGCATGTGAAGAACTAAGTTTATTATCATATTATTCTTCTCAGTGATGCCTTGTTTCTTATCTCTTGCATTTCTCTGAGTGTCTGTTTCATTCTTTTTACTCCTATAGGTTATTTACTTTAAGAATATTATTGTACATAATTTTGTACATATTATTAAAAGCCAACCTCAGCCCAAACTTTCCATAATTTTATACCTGTCCTTTAACTGAGAGGTTCCCCTGATCAGTCTTTATGACCAAACTCTGCCCCATAATTCTCTATCCCCTTATCTTCCTTTGTCTTAATGATCATACAGCTACCTCACATATTATATATTCATTTTATTTAAAAAATTTTCTCTCACCCTCACCAGACTATAAGCCCCTGGGGAGCACATACATTATCTGTTTTGCTTCCCAGAGTCTAATATAATGCCTATCAAGAAGTAAACATGCAGTACATCTGTGTTCAATGAATGCCGGACAAATCTCAAAGTCCAGTCACACACACGAAAATAACTGACCTGTAAACTAACTAAATAGATACATAATAGGTGAGTTCATGTGTGAGAGAGAGAGAGCGTATAAAAGGTTCCCAAATACAGACTGCCTGGAAGTAAGTATTGCTAACAGGGGAACAGCCCGGCTGGCTGTCTTCCTTTTCCTTTCAGACTCAAAAAGATCATTACCAAGACCGTAATCAGCCTCTTCTCAGTAAATTAAGATTCTACTCTCACTCCACTTCTTGGGAGAATATCCAGGGGAAGTGAGGGAGTGCTCAGCCAAGCCAAACCTTGCCCCAGTGATTTCTCGCCATATATTGAGTTGGCCAAAAAGTTCGTTCGGGTTTTTCTGTAAGAAGTAACCACTATCATTTAATTATGAGTATAAAAGGACACAGACATTCAACTTCAAACCTACTTTACCAACAAAACAGATTATAATTGTGAGACCAGGTGTGTCTGTTTTGTCCCTCTTGAAATAAAAATCTCCTCGTGTCTGGTACATAGTAAGATGTTTTTACCCACTTTCTTCTTTTTTGAGATCACTTCAGATATTAAACTATCAGGATTTGGAGTTAGATAGAACTGTGTTAAATTATTTACCGCTATGGACTGTTAGCTTAATGAGTCATTTAATCTCCCCAAATGACAATAATAGTACATTCCTAGGGGTTGTCATGTGGAATAAAAAAGATAACGAATTTAACCATGCCTTCTGCTCTTCAAAGCCCTCCAGAGTGGCATCTTGTAATTCTCTGTAACAACAGTCGTCACCTCACTCAGATCAGCACATTTTCTCAGATGCCCCTTTCCTATCACATTACTTGTTATTTCCTGCCTTGGGTGGCCTATTTTATGTTGCTATAGAAAAAAGAGTGTTGCAAAATAGATGCAGTATAGTCCATTGAAGGTCAAAGATAGATAGGTAGGTAGGTATGTAGGTAGATAGATAGATAGGTAGGTAGGTAGGTAGGTAGGTAGATAAATAGATAGATAGATTAATTGATTGATTGATTGATAGAATCATTAGATTTCAGTTTCAATATTCATTACCTTAAGTTTCTAAGAGTATGAGTCAACCAGTAACATGTGGCTCTTGAGAAGGTTATACAGCCAAGTACCTCATAGAGTTTGTTGTGAATGTTAGATGAATACATTTATGTAAAGGGATCAGTTAGTGTTAGCTATTACTATTATAACTCTAGTGTATTTCCTCCACAGCCCTTTGGCTTCTCTGTCTGTATTTGGGTACTGATGATGTCCTGAAATCACCTTCTAGGTGGCATTGTTTTGAGGTTTGGGTGGGTTCACAAGAAATGTAGGAGTCAATATAGTGCAGAGATAAATATAGGGAACCAAGAGCCAGCCTGCCTTGATTTTACTGCTAGCAACTGAGATCTTTGATAAGTTGCCTCTCTGACCCTTGTTTTCTTCATGGGTAAAATGGGCTTATTGAGAATGCCTATCTCCTGGGTTATTGATAAAGCACTCGCACAGTGCCTAACAAACAGTAAATGTTAGTCATTGATGCTACTCTTGTTGTTGTTGTTGATGTTGTAATAGTTTAAAAAAACACACTTTGTTGTGAAACAGTGTTTATAATCAGATGTTTTTGTAAAGCCCTCTGATACCCCTCCTGTAACAAAAAAAAGTAAAAAAAAAAATTCTGATTTTAGATTGCCTAGAATGTTATTTCTCTTGTTCTATTCCAAAAATTCCACTAGCTAGAAGTTCCTTTGAATAACAAACATTCCTTTTCAAATAAAATGTTTCTGAATTGGGAGATTGTTGGCCTTCCATAGTCATAAGAACTAATTCAGTCAGCCTTCTTTCTTTTGAGTCTACCTGAGATCAGTTTCACTGAGAAACTGAACTATTAAAGGAGAAGAATAACTAGATCATGGATTACTCTGGTGTCATGTATCAATCAATCCCCTTTAGGTTTATGATACAGTAAAATCAATGGGAACTTGGAAGCTTACAAGGAAAAGCACAGGTATAGAACCTGGTAAATTTTTCCTAAGATTAGTCCTGTGCCTAGGAAACAAACAAAAATCTTCTCTTTATCCTTTTAACTTTATTCATGTTTCCAATAACCAAGATCCAAAGGAGAAGAAGTGATGCATGGAGAAAGAAGGAATAATTAAAGGAGCAATATTTTGAAGAAGGAATATTTAAAGGAGCAATATTCCATCCTCAATATTTTGAGGATGGAATTAAGATCACAAAAAGTATGGTAAGCCTTTTGTTGAAAGAAGTGTACTTCCTGCTTTTAATCTAGAATGAAGAAAAGGAAAATAGAGGAAAATGGAATTGTTTGTGATGGTGAGATGAGGAAACTAACATGTGTTAGGTTTTCCTAGTGAAAGTGGAGAATGTTCTGGAGGGTACCTGGGAGGCTTCAGGAGCAAAGAAAAGGTATGAAATTGCAATTAGCAGTGATGGTCAAACTTTTTCTGTTAAAAACTAGATGGTAAATAGTTTTAGCTTTGTGGGCCATGCAATCTCTGTTACAACTTCTCAACTTTGTCATTTTAGGGCAAAAGTGATCATAGACAATAAAATGAATTGGTGTATCTGTGTTCTAAAAAACTTTATTTACAAAAACTGGCAATGGTATAATTGGGCCTGCTTGCTGTAGTTTGCTGAACCCTGTTGTTAAAGACTGGGGAAATAAGTCTATTAGAGAAATATAATAGTGGAATAGCTGCGCAGTCTTGGTGTAAATTTAAATTTAGAAATCAGTCATTTAAATCAGTGAAATCAGTTGTGTAATTTCTTCTACAACAGTTTTCGTATTCTCCGGTAGGAAAATAAAATAGGCATATAGAAGATAGCATACACAATTGGTAGTTCATCAAGAGTATAAACGAAAAGGAGACTGAGACAATTAATTGAGTGCATTCAAAGAGAAGTGATCATAAGGATAAGTCATAGAAACACATCTAGAAAAGGAGAAAGCCCATTAGGGCTAGTAGCTGGTGACAAGGGTGGGAATGGTCATGGAAGGTAGCTCTTGATGGGATCAAAGACTTTTGGTATTGAGGTGCTTGGACAAGTTATCTGGAAAAATTTAGTGTCTCAGAGGCTGGAATATTTGAGAGGAAGTGATGGCTAATTTAGATTATGACTATGGTAAGAATTGATTGAGGTGGAATTGAAAATATTGCCGATAAAGAGATAAAATAAATGAGATATCTGGATTAGCATATTTTATGCATGTGAATATTTAAATTTCTAGACTAGAGTTGGGGTAGGGAGGAAGTTAATAAGCCAGAAACTGAGATCTTCCAAGAGGAAAGAGCTGTGGTATAATGTTGGTAGATAACAGTAGTCAGCCTGAGAGAAAGGATTCACTGTGTTGTTGGTTGACATGAGCTTCAAATAAGCAATGACTATTTAGGAAGGAGAGGTTTTTATGATTTATGTGTGCCCGTGGGGAAAAAGGACTTGTGCAATAGAAACAACCAGTAAAAGTGAAGAAGAGAATTTGTACAGGTATGCCTAGCCTCAAAGCTCATGCTCTTAAGAACTGTAACATTAAAGGTGTTTTTGTCTCCACACTGCATGTCCTCATTAGGAAGTAACTGTTTTCCTTCAAAGGTACACAAAACAATCAGGTCCCTGAGGGAGCCTCATTAAAATGTGAACTAAAGATTTTAATAACAAGCAATGCAGAATTAAACTATCATAGAAACAATTCATTCACTAAGGAAAATGTAACATAAACTTCTAATTTCAAAAGCCAGAATCTTCTTATAATGAAATGATCTTATTTAATTAGAGAATGTGACTATTTTTAATTTAAATTGAGAGCACCGTGTCATGGGGCTTCAGTACATTTTCCCCCACAAGCTCTTCCCTTGTCATTGAAATCGCAGTTATTATTTTTGATTCAAAAAATTTAGATAAGTAGTTTTAAGACCAAAGACTCTTAGACTAAACACTTTAAGACTAAAGTGTTGTAAATGGTAAAACATGGAACAGAAGTCAGTTACTTCATGGAATAACTAAAAAGAAAAATCACCTAGTATATGGTAATTTAGAATATATCTTGTAAACTGCTAAGTTTACAGTAAATCTTGGGAGAAAGTTATAAATACCTCCATGTTGGTAACAACACCCTGTCAAAAAATCACTAGTATCAAATAATATCACTTGAAATCTGTCAAGTTACATTAGGTTTGGACATAAAAATCTCTATGCATGTATCTCAGTATTTAAAAATTCACAAAATTTTCACTTTAATAATTTGATGTATCAGTCCAACAGTAAATACATACATTAATCTTAATAAATTATTACAATTTAATAAATATATGAATATTAAATGCTAAATACACAAAACTTCAATAACTTCAAATTGTCAGTTGAAATGACATTTAGATGCAAGTATGAATATATAAATATACAAGTGTATGCATTTAAATGTAACATATTAAGAATTGTGTCATACTGTATACTCAGTTATGTGCTTTTACATCCCTAGATAGCCATATACATCATTCTTTCTGTCTAGAATTTTATTAACTACTTTGGACCGTGGAATATGGAAAATATCTCAAGTCCTATTTCACCCAGTTATTTTTGTGTCTGTGATTTCATAGTGTCCTGCTTTCTTTTTGGATTGTGTTATGTATTACTGTTGCATAATGACCTCTGGGCCGGAGGCATTTTTTCAGTAGTCAGCCTGTTCTCATTTACCTAATAGAATGAATTATTCATTATCACAAGAGACAGAGAGAAAGAGAGAAGGAGGAATGGAGGGAGACAGGGAAGGAAAGAGGATGGAAACAGTATTTCTTATCTAATAGTAAAACATGTAATCTCTGTCTTTCCCTGCTCTGAAAGAGAACTAAGAGAAAGTTTGAGTCTTGGGATGTCTTACTGACATGATTCAATGCCAACTCCCACAGCTCGTCTGTGACTAGGTCTCGCAAAGTTTATACTTCCAGCTCATGTCCATTACTTGTTGTTTTCCCAAAGTATTTTCTTCTCCTTTTCCCCCTCCTTCTCATCCTCTTTTCTCCTCTTTCTTCTTATCTAGCATTAGAAGATCATATTTATTTGATAAAGTTTCTCCTAAGATCCAGAGAGGAAAGTCCAGTTTCTCTGAACTGGTTTAATTTCTCTACTATATTTGGGGAAATTAGTTTGATAAATCAAAAAATTCATATATCTGAGTTTCATTGACCATTATATAGTTTTCTTGATCAATGAAGAAAAAATGTGCTACCATATACTTGTTTATAAACCCTAAATAGTAATGAGATTTTTGCTTCTATTTTGAATAAGAAAAACAAATAGGAGGAGGAGAAGGAGAAAGGAGGGAAGAAAAACTGGAGTTTCACAGTCAAATAGACTGTGATATATATATATAGAAAGTTGATATATATCCTATTTTTTTGCCCCAAACCCAAATTTAGAAACTAAAAAAATTTAATAACACATGCATTTTTTTACAGTCAATATGTCTATCTTCTTCAGTTAATGTGTTCACTCCTATAATAATGAGAAGGTATGAATCTCCCTATACCTTTACGTGTAAAGTTTGCTTAATAAATAATTGTTAAATATAAATATATGACTGACAATTACTTTAAAACCTTTGATCAGGAGGGAGTGAAATTTAAAAGTACACAAAATGTACATACACACATATACGATACAAGGCAAGATGTTCAAAATAGCTTATTTGAACTCTCTAGGCTTCCAGTTGTTCATGTTTCTGTGTGTGTGTGTGGAGGCGGGTGGTGTTTAGTGGTCATACTTGAAAAACAAAATGTCATACTAAAAATAAAGGTAGAGAAATGAAAATAATAAGCCAATGTTTAACTCCAAAGACATTTTCCATGGCTTTACCATAGGGCTTATTAAATAAAGGATAGTTTCCCCTCTTTTGTGAAAGGTCTAAGTCTTAGCCCATATTTAATTGGGTTAACTTTGTATTACTTATAGAAGATTACTAGATATTCTAGATAAAGCTTTCTATAAATAGCAATTATTTTAACATCTGTAAAACTTGCATTTTCATTTTCTTATGAAGTGTTTTTCACTGACCAGAGTTATACTTTCCACGAAGTCTAATTTATTATTTTTTCTTTAACAATTAGGAATTTTTTTATTCTATGTGGGAAATCTTCACCTATCTCATGATCATGAAAATATTCCAGAAGCTTTATAGTTTGAGCATTTATATTTATATCTATGATTCAGTTTTCATGTATGATATGGAGTAGGGGTCAAAGTTATTTTATTCTACCACCTTTTGTTGAAGAGTTTCTATTCCTCATTGAATTGTGTTGAAACACTTGTGAGAAATCAGTTGACTGTATATGTTGTATATGTGAGTTAATTTCTAGACTATTCTGTTCCATTGACCTATATATGCTGCAATATTTTATCTCTACATGTATTATAAACCTCACAACATATTGTCATTATCTTTTTAAAAAGTAATAAGAAAAATCATACCTAATAGTAACTAAAAACTATTATCATTTCTGATAATCTTTATTCCTTTGTGTACATGCAAATTTTAATCAATTATTAGTTTTCTTCTATCTGAAGAACTTTAAAAAATATTTTTTGTGGAGAAGTCTTATGGCAATAAATTCTAGCTTCTTGTGTTTGAAAAGTCTTTATTTGCCTTTATTTATAAAAGTTATTTTTAATTGGGTATGGAGTTCTAGGTTTATAGAATTTTTTCTCCCCTTTGCATATTTTATTTTGTTATTTTTCCTCCAGTTTCATTGAGATCTAATTGGAATACAGCACTGAATAAGTTTAAGGTATACGGCATAATGATTTGACTTACATCATGAAATGACTACCACAATAAGTTTAGTTAATATACATTGTCTCATATAGATACAAAATAAAAGAAAAAAATTCTTTTTTCCTGATGATCAGACTTCTTAGGATTTGCTCACTTAACAATTTTTATGTGTAACATACAGCAGTGTTAATTATATTAATCATGTTGTACATTACATCTGTAGTGCTTCTTTATTTTATAACTGGAAGCTTCTACTTTTTGACCACCTTCATCCAATTCTTCTCCCCCTTCCCCCCACCTCTAGTAACCACACATCTGATCTCTTTTTCTATGAGTTTGTTTGTTTGTTTTTGAAGTATAATTGGCCTACAACACTATGTTGGTTTCCCGGTACACAACATAGTGATTCAATATTTCTGTACATTACAAAATGATCACTACCATAAATCTAGTTACCATCTGTCACCATACAAAGATATTACATTGTTATTGACTATATTCCCCATACTGTATATTTCATACCCCTGACTCATGTATTTTCTAACTGGAAATTTGTATTTCTTAATCTCCCTCACCTATGTCTCTTTTCCGGCCAACCACTCCCCTCTAGCAACCACCTGTTTGTTCTCATGTTCTCTTTATCTATGATGGTGTTTCTGTTTTGTTATGTTTATTTGTTTGTTCTGTGTTTTATATTCCACATTTAAGTGAGATCATATGATATTTGTCTTTCTCTGTCTCACTTCTTTCACTTAGAGTTAATACTCTCTAGGTCCATCCATGTTGTTGCAAGTGGCAAGGTTTAGCTTTGTTTTTGTTTTTTGGCTGAGTAATATTCCATTGCATATACACACACACACACACACACACACACACACACACATACACATATATACTGTATCTACTTTATCCATTCATCTATTGATGGGCACTTAGGTTGCTTTTTTATATCTTGGCTATTGTAAATAATGCTGCAATGAACATACGTGTGTATATATCCTTTTGGAAATTGTGTTTTTCTTTTCTTTGGATAAATACCTAGGAGTGGAATTGTTGGATCAAATGGTAGTTATATTTTTGTTTGTGGAATCTGCATATTACTTTCCATAGTAACTGTCCCAATTTACATTCCCACCAGCAGTGTAGGAGGGCTCCCTTTTGTCCACATCCTCACCACACTTGTTATTTGTTGTCTTTTTGATAATAGCCATTCTGACAGGTGTGAGGTGACATCCCATTTTGGATTGAGTTGAATCTCTGTAATGATTAGAGATGTTGAGCATCTTTTCATGTGCCTGCTGACCATCAGTATGTCTTCTTTGAAAAAATGTCCATTCCTGGTCCTCTGCCCTATTTTTAATCAGGTTATTTGCTTTTTCCTGTTGAGTTATATGATGTTATATGATTTCTTTGTATATCTTGATATTACTCCCTTAACAGATATATATTTGAAAAGATCTTCTCCCATTTAGTATGCTGCCTTTTCATTTTGTAGATAGTTTCCTTCAACGTGCAAAGCTTTTTAGTTTGATGTAGTCCATTTGTTTACTTTTGCTTTTGTTTCCCTTGTGGGAGGAGACAGATCCAGAAAACATTGCTAAGACCAGTGTCAAAAAGCATACTGTCTATGTTTTCTTCCAGGACTTTTATGGTTTCAGGTCTTACATTTAAGTCTTTAACTCTTTTGAGTTTATTGCTGTATATGGTGTGAGCAAGTAGTCCAACTTTGTTCTTTTGCATGTAGCTATCCAGTTTTCCCAGCACCATATGTTGAAAAGGCTGTCTATTCCCCACTGTATATTCTTGTATCCTTTGTTGTAGATTAATTGACCATATAAGTATGGATTCATTTCTGAGCCATCTATTCTGTTCCATTGATCTATGTGTCTGTTTTTGAGCCAGGACCATATTGTTTTGATTACTGTAGCTTTGTAGTATAGTTTGAAATCAGGGAGTGTGATATCTTGAGCTTTGTTCTTCTTTCTTAAGATTCTTTTGGTTATTCGGGATCTTCTGTGTTTCCATACAAATTTTAGAATTATTTGTTCTATTTCTGTGAAAAATAACATCGGTATTGTCCTAGGGATTGCATTGAATCTGTAGATTGCCTTGGCTAGTATGGCCATTTTAACATATTAATTCTTCCAACCCATGATCAAAGTATATCTTTCCATATGTTTGTGTTATCTCAGTTTCTTTCATCACTGTCTTATATTTTTCTGAGTACAGTTCTATTACCCCCTTAGTTAGAGTTATTCCTAGGTATTTTGTTCTTTTTGATGCAATTGTAAATGGGTTGTTTCCTAATTTCTCTTTCTGATAGTTGATTGATAGTGTATAGAAATGTAACAGATTTCTGTATATTAATTTTCTATCCTGCAACTTTACTGCATTCATTGATGAGTTCTAGTAGATTTTTGGTGTATTTAGGATTTTCTCTATATAGAATTATGTCATCTGCAAACAGTGACTGTTTTTCTTTCTTTTTAATTATACCAACAGCTTTATTGAAAGACAGGAGCAGAGCCCCTCCCACCCACCCCCTCGTGGTCCTGGTGGCATCAGCCTCAGGCTCTGAGCATCCAGGTGTCCTATAGCCTGAGATCAGTGACTTTTAATTCTTCCTTTCCAACTTGAATTCCTTTTATTTCTTTTTCTTCTCTGATTGTTGTGGCTAGGACTTCCAATGTTGCATTGAATAAAAATGATGAGGAGGGTATCCTCGTTTTGTTTCTGATCTTAGAGAAAATGCTTTCAGCTTTTCACCGTTGAGTATGATGTTACCTGTGGCATTGTCATATATGGCCTTTATTATGTTGAGGTACGTTCCCTCTATACCCACTTTTTTGAGAGATTATATCATAGATGGATGTTTAATTTTTTCAAAAGCTTTGTTCTGCATCTTTTGAGATGATTATATGATTTTTATTCTTCAGTTTGTTAATGTGGTATATCGCATTGATTGATTTGCAGATATTGAACCATCCTTGCGTCCCTGGGAGAAATCCCACATCCAAATGATATATTATCCTTTGAATGAGTGATTGAATCCAGTTGCTAATATTTTGTTGAGGATCTTGCATCTATGTTCATCAGTGATGTTGGCCTGAAAGTTTCTTTTTTTTGGTGTCTTTGGCCTCATAGAATGAATTCAGAAGCATTCCTTCCTCTGTAATTTTCTGGAATATTTTGAGATGGATAGGTATTAACTGTTCTTTAAATGTTTGGTAAAGTTCACCTGTGAAGCTGTCTGCTCCTGGACTTTGGTTTGCTGGGGGTGTTTTGTCATTACTGATTCAATTTTATTACTGATAATTGGTCTGTTATTTTCTATTTCTTCCTGATTCATACTTGGAAGATTGTATATTTCTAGGAATTTGTTCATTTCTTCTAGATTGTTCATTTTATTGGCATATACTTGTTTGTAATAATCTCTTATGATCTTTTGTATTTACATGGTGTTGGTTGTAATTTCTCCTTTTTCAATTCTGATTTTATTTACTTGAGTGTTCTTTCATTTTTGTGTGACATGTTTGGGTAAAGGTTTATCAATTTTGTTTATCCTTTCAGAGAACCAGCTCTTAGTTTCATTGATCTTTTGCATTGTTTTTTAGTCTCTATTTCATTTATTTCTGCTCTGATCTTTAGGATTTCTTTTCTTTTACTAACTTTGGGGGGGTTTTTTGTTGTTGTTGTTCTTTATCTAGTTACTTTGTTGTATGGTTATGTTGCTTATTAGAGATGTTTTTCCTTAAGTAGGCTTGTTTCACTACAAATTTCCTTCTTAGAACTGCTTTTGCTGCATCCCATAGATTTTAAATCACTGTGTTTTCATTTCATTTGTCTCCAAGTATTTTTTGATTTCCTCTTTGATCCATTCAGTAACCCATTGGTTGTTCAGTAGCATATTGTTTAGCCTCCATGTTTTGTGTTTTTTGCATTTTTTTCCTTGTAATTGATTTCTAATCTCATAGCATTGTGGTCAGAAAAGATGCTTGATATGATTTCGATCTTAAATTTACCAGCTTGTTTTGTGGCCTAGCGTATGATCTGTCTTAGAGAATCTTCCATGTGCATTTGAAAAGGATCCGTATTGTGTTGCTTTTTGATGGAATGTTTTATATATACATATATATATATACACACATATATATATACACATATATACACATATATGTGTATATATATATATATAAATGTATATATATGTATATAAAAATATAAATTCTATCTGGTCTAAAGTGTCATTTAAGGACAGTGTATCTTTACTGATATTTTGTTTCAATGATCTGTCCATTGTTTTAAGTGAGGTGTTAAAGTCTCCTACTCTATTTGTGTTATGGTCAGAGTCTCCCTTTATGTCTGTTAACATTTGCTTTACGTATTTAGGTGCTACTATGTTGGGTACATATATATTTACAGTTTTTATATCTTCTTGTTTGATTGATCCCTAGATCATTCTGTAATTCTAACTTTGTCTCTTGTTACAGACCTTGTGTTTTAAAATCTCTGTTGTCAGATATAAGTATTGCTACTCTACTTTTCTTTTTGTTTCCATTTGCACAGAATACCTTTTTCCACCCCCTCACTTTCATTCTCTGTGTGTCTTTAGGTCTGAAGTGAGTCTCTTGTAGGCAGCATACATATGCATCTTGTCTTTATATCCATTCAGCCACTGTGTTTTTTGATTGGAGCATTTACTCCACTTACATTTAAAGTAATAAATTGTAAGTATGGCTTATTGCCATTTTGTTAATTGTTTCGGTTTTTTTGGTGGTGATTTTTTTCCTTTCTTCTTTTGCTTTCTTCCCTTGTGACTTGCTGACTATCTTTTGGGTTATGTTTGGACTCTTTTCTCTCTTTTGTATGTGTATTTATTATAGACTTTTGTCTTGTGGTTACCATGATATTAAACTGATAACCTCTTAAGTTCAAACACATCTTAACAACCCTGCATTTTTACTCCCCCACCCCATGTTTAATGTTTTTGACATCATATTTTACTTCTTTCTGTTTTGCATACCCCTTAACTACTTATTGTGGAAGTAGATGATTTTTAATACTTTTGTTTTTTAACATTCCTACGAGCTTTACAAGTGGCTGGTCTACTATCTTTACTGTGTATTTGCTTTTACCAATGAGATTTTTCCTTTTGTAATTTTCATATTGATAGTTGTGACATTTTCCTTTCTGCTTAAAGAAGTTCATTTAACGTTTCTTTTAAAGCCAGTTTAATGGTGCTAAACTCTTTTAGACTTTGCTTGTGTGTAAAACTCTTTTATCTCTCCTTTAAATTTAAATAGTCTTGCCAGGTAGAATTTTCTTGGTTGTGGGTTTTTCCTTTCATCACTTTAAATGTATTCAGCCACTGTCTTCTGGCCTGCAGAGGTTCTGCTGAAATGTCAGCTGAGTTTTATGGGTTTCTCTTATATGGAACTTACTGCTTTTCCCTTGGTGCTTTAATATTCTCTCTTTATCTTTAATTTTTGACATTTTAATTATGATGTGTCTTGGTATGGACTTCTTTGGGTTGATTTTTGTTTAGGACTTTTTGTGCTTTCTAGACCTCAATGTCTGTTTCCTTTCCCAGGTTAGGAAAGTTTTCAGTTATTATATCTTCCAATATGTTCTCTGTTCCTTTCTTTGTCTTCTTCTTCTGGAACCCCCATGTGAATGTTCATACTCCTGATGTTCCAGAAGCCTCTTAAACTGTTCTTATTTTTTTAAATTCTTTTTTCTGTTCAACTTGAGTGATTTCAACTACTCTGTCTTCCAGTTCACTGATCTGTTTCTCAGTATCATCTATTGTACTGTTGATTTTTTCTAGTGTTTTTTAACATTTCAGTTATTGTATTCTTCAACTGTTTCTTTCTTCTTTATATTTTCTAACTTCTTGTTAATTTTCTCACCATGTTTTCCATTCTTCTCCTGAGTTCATTGAGTGTCTTTATGGTCATTATTTTGGTGATTTGCTTACCTCCATTTTGTTTAGCTCTTCTTCTGGTGTTTCATTTTGTTTGTTTTGAAAATATTCCTCTGTCACCTCATTTTGCCTGATCCTCTCTGTTCCCCAGAGCTGTATGCTTTCAGGGTGCCCCCTATGTAGGCTATGTGGACCCTTCTGTTGTGGCAGGTCTGACTACCGTGGGTGCACTGGTAAGTTTGGCTGGCCTCTGGCCCAGGTGGTTGCCAGGCCCTGCCTAATGCTGAGGCTGTCAGTACCAGAGGGTAGGGCCAGGGCCTGGAGCAACTGTGGTGCTCAGGGGGGGTCTACAGCTGCTGTGAGCCTGTTGATGGAAGAGACTATGTCCCCATGATGCTGGCTGCTTGGGCTGGGATTTTCCTAGGACAGGGACCAACCAGATGGTCTGCAGGGCTACACCAAAGAGGGAGGGCTCCAAAATGGTGCTTACCAGCACCAATGTCCCTGTGGTAGAATGAGCTCTCAAAAATGGCTGCTGCCAGCATCTCTGTACCCAGAGTGAGTCCCAGTTGCCTCCTTCATCTCTGGGAGGCTCTCCAAGTTCAGCAAAAGGGTATGATCTTGGCTTGTTTCAAATTACTGCTTCTTCCTGGGTCATCAAGTGAGATTTTGTATGCCCCCTTTACAACTGAGTCTATGTTTCCTATGGCCTTCTGGCTCTGTCAAATGCAAGCCCTGTTGGCTTTCAAAGCCAGATGTTGTGGGGGCTTGTCTCCTGGTGTAGGATCCCCAGACTGAGCAGCCTGATGTGGGGCTTGGACTTCTTGCTCCTTGAGAAGCACCTTTGCAGCTGTGATTATTCTCCTGTTTTGGGGTCACCTACCCAGACATGTGGGTCTTGACAATAGCACATCTCGCCCCCTCCCATCCATCTCACTTCTTTCTTTATATCTTTAGTTGTAGAACATATTTTATGCTAGTCTTCAGGTCATTCATTGATAGTTGCTCTGTAAATAGTTGTAATTTTGATGTGCCTTTGGGAGGAAGTGAGCTCAGGGTCTTCCTACTCCATGTCTTGCCACTCCTCAATCCCTCCCAGTATTTTAAAGATGTCACTTTATTGTCTCCTAGTTTGCTTAGTTTCTGACGAGAAGTTTGCTATCATTTTAATTTTTGTTACTCTGTATTTTTTTTTTCTGTTGTTGCTTCTAAGATTTTTCCCCTTATTTTTCAGCAGCTTGTCTGTATTGTAACCAGCTGTGGTCTTCTTTGTATTTATTAAGATTTGCTGAATTTTCTGGCTTCATTGTTAGATATCTTTTAACTATATGGGGAAAAAAAGTAGCCATTATCTCCTTAAACTTTTCTTATGCCCAATTTTCTATCTCTCTTTTCTGAAACTGTATAGTTATATGAAGTTTATGCCTGTTGACGTAATACCACAATTATCAAATACTTGGGCATGTTCTTTCACTTTTATCACTTTTTTTCTTGATATAGTTCAGCTTGAAAAATGTCTGTTAAATCTGATTTTGAGTTCAGAGGTTCTATATTTTGCTGTGTCCAGAACATCTAGTATGTTTTTGTTTTCATTTTACATGTTTTATATTTGAATTGTAAATAACTTCCATTTACTTTTTTCATAGAGTCTTTAATCCTCTATTAAAATCTATTCACTCATTCTTTTTAATTTTGCAAGACAGTTAAATTACTTCCACATTGCTTTATTCTTGCAGATGCTCTAATTTTTAGCCTCCCATTTACTGTTTTTTTCACGGGTTTCCTTAGAGTAGCAAATGATGAGTTTCAGAGTGAATCATGTGATGTATACTTCCATATTGATTTGGGTCTCCCCCACTGTGCTTTCCTTTTTTCTAGGAAAATGCCCCCTCAATGTCTGGTCACTCTTACAGTCTCGAACTACAAGCACAGTTGTTTTATCCTAGTAAGACTTCTCTGCTTACTGCTTGAAATTCATTCCCTCTTGGGCCTCAGTGAACTGGGAAATACCCTGAGGGGGAAAATCATTAGAATGTGGAGCTCTCCTAGTTTGCCGTCTTCATTGCAAGGATCAGGAGCTATTTATTTGTTCATGTATTAGGCTGCTTACCACATGTGTAGGCATTTAAAAAATACTTAGCTTATCCAATATTCATGATTTTTATTGGCAGCTGTGTTTGTTTAGTAAAAGCTGTTCCATCAATATAAGGGATAGAACCCATATACAATTTTTAGCTGCTCTTTATACGGTAAAATTTGCAAAATTTTCCTCCACCGAAGAAGTAGTATTGTCTATATCCTTTCCCCAATTTTTCTGTAGTAATTGTGGAATTGGCAGATATCTTGGGAGTCTTTCAACAACTGTGGGTAATTTAAATGGATATTTTGTATTTAACCTTTTTTGTTATTGTTATCCTTTACTGGGGTGGGGTGCATATAAGGGCTCAATGGTTATTTCATTGTTTTTGTTTACTATTGTTGTTGACTTGCACATATCTATAGGAAAGTTTTAATCAATTATCAACATTCAACTTTTAAATTTAGAAAAATCACACATATTAGATAGTCTACTCTCTGTCTCTACCTCCCCTTCACACTTATTTGCAGGTATTGCTTTTTCCTTAACCACAATTATGTATTTTAATCAGAGTTGTGAATCAAGTATCCTGCCCAGCCCTTTGCCATTGTAATGATTATGTAATCTATAGCAGCCTATTTAGAGTCCTGGTCAAGGAATTTTAGAATTGGAACTAAGGGAAACTAAGTTTTTAATTCTCTGTGGCAAAACTAGAAATATATAAAGGCCATGGTTACAGCCTCATGAAGACATCTCTGATAAGAGAATTAAATTGGCATAGAGAAATAGGAAAAATGGGAAACAAATATAGACTTGATTGCATTGTCCCCTGATTTTAGCCATCATTGAAGCTCATCTGTCCCCTGCCAAATACTATTTTTCTTTGTATTGCCTAAACTCGTTCAGATTAGTTTTCTTTGTCCTACAGTCAAACGAAAGCCCTGGACCTTATCTTTATACAACTAAATTATCCTTTTACAACTACCTACCATTCATTATTCCCATTATCCAATTGGTAAAGTCAAGAAAGAAGAAGTGTCAATGACTACCTCACTGTCAGTCAAAGAGTAAAAAACTATGAAATTTTACTTTGATATGCTTGTGGTAAAGAAGAAAATATAGAGCAAAAAAAGCAGAAGTTCAGAAAAAGATATTTTCAGATCTGTCTTGTTTCTCTGCTTTCAGGCCAGCAAAATGCTTACTTTATGCTGTTTCTAACCCACTTACTAGTATAAACCCTAATTATTTTAAGAGAGTAGTTCTTCCATTGCTATGCTTAATTAAAGGTCATGATTAATTGAAATTGTGACAGCTTATCACTACTCTGATTTAATTCTAATTGTAGAGTACACCAAATTGCAACTATTTCTGGAACTACATAAGGATAGTGTTTAATTTTACTGCCTTGACCAGTACTTTGATTGCTATTGCTTTAATCAAGCTTTTCATCTACCTGAATCAGATATTACCTACTCAAGAACTGAGCATTTTCTGCAAAACACTTTGGCTGTATTTGTATATAACCACTTCAATAGAGAATTAGAAGCATGCCATGTATTAGCAGGCTTTGTAGTTGAGCAACTCCAAAATAATGGTCTGTTATAAATAATTGTAGGGATTACATCGAATAATGGGCATTTTATATGCTCACAGTTGGTTGGCTGGTGTTGTACTCCAGAATTCTTTCCACTTTCCACCGTACATAGTTGGTAATGTGGTAACAAGCGAATGTACCTTCAGTATCCAAATTGCCAAAGTACAGCCTTGAGCTTAACAACCTCAGGGACCCCCAACTTATATGGCTCTAAACATTCAGCAGAGTGAAAACTTGAACAGTCATTGAATCAATCACAACAGGTTATGCTTTGGTAACAAAAATCCAAAACTCAATGACTTAAAATAACAAAGGTGTATTTTTCACCCCTGTTGCAAGAGGAATAACACAATATATATTAGAATAATAAAATACTACATTGGAGTATAACACCAAGGGTTGTAAAGGATGTGAGGAAAGAGAAACCTCAGATGCTACTATCAGGAGGATAAATACAGTCATCTTGGAAAGCAATTTGGCATTATTTATTGAAATTAAGTGTATGTGTTTGCTCTGTAGTTCAGCAACTCTACTTCAAGATATATGTCCTAGAGAATGTCTCCCAAGGCCTGTAAGAATGCACACATAATTCTGGGTAATAAAAAGGGAATAATATTTGTATAATACTCTTTATATAAATTAAATCATTTATATCACAGCTACACTATATGTTAAGACTGCACATATACTTAACAACCTATATGAAACATATAGCATAGTTCTTATAGAACAGCAGCAAATAGGAGTGGTGATGAAAACTGAGAAAGTTTAGATATAAAATGACCTGTGCTAAACTAATGATTGAAAAGTGCTATAAAAGGAATATAATTTACAAATTCTTTGACCTGTCGTCAAATCAGAATTTTGATAAAGGTCAGGGGGTCAAAATAATCTCTAAAGACACTTATTTTTGTCCTAGCTATCTTTGTTCCATTGTGACCAGGCCTACAAGAAAAATTTATTTCTAGATATGGCCATCACAGACATAATATATTTTCTGCACCTAGGGAATCTATTCATTTGTTTAATTAGCAATTTAATTCTTACTTTCTGCTAGTCACCAGGATATAAAAATGAACAAAGTTTTTTTTCCCTTACATGCAGGAATAATATATAATAACAGAAAGAAAAATCAGAAAGTATAATAATAATAAATGATTAGGAAATGAAAATGTGATGGAATAAATGATAAAATATCAGATTGGGGTGGGGTGAGAGACAAATACAGAGATTAGAATTTTGGAAAACTATGTCAGTGGTTGCAGTGGAAATTTTCTACATCTAAGTACACAGCACCTACATCCATTACTTCTAATGTAGCCATTTATCCACCCATCGACCATCCAATAATATTAACTGATAGCTTACAAGTCCCTGGATAAAGTGTGCTGCATCTTGATATTTAAGTAATACCCAGGATAGCCAAAACCTCTTCCTTATTGAAGCTTTTATTCTAGCTGTATTGTCAGAATTTAGAGATGGCCGCTGCCTTGGGATTGAAAACAAGTCAGCTGGACTCCTTATTTTTCCCTAAATACACACTTGATTAGAAGGCTGATTAGAACTAAATATTTAGCCCTCTTCCAAAAGAAAATATTTTCTATAGGAGACAAATTTCATCACACATCTGTGAAAAGATCAGATGAAGCAAGCTGTAAATAAAAATCAATTATAATCAACATTTCCATCTGTCAATTCCTTTAACACTAACTAGCATTGAGAGAGTTTTTCTTTTTTAAGGTTCACTTGTCAGTTCTAACAAGAGATAAATTTTATTAAGTAGTTAATTGAGCCATTTCTTTGAGTTTAGGGAAAGAGGTTTGATTTTTCAATAGCAGTGATTGGATTATGTTTGGAACCTGAGAACAAAGAAATACAGATAAGTGATTATTGACAAATGTTTGAAACAGAAATGATGAATTGCTATTACAGAGCCTTGTCCCCAAAAGTAAAAGGAAGAATGCACGGGTTTTTAGTTGTGTAAAGTGGAGAAAGAAACTGATTGAATCTTCTGTGGAAGTTTTTGAGACTACTTTGAATATATTTAATTTTTCTTCCAAAATATATTGTTTAAAATTCCATGTGTTCTGATTTCTGTTTTCAAATAATTTCTTGTATAATACTTATGCTTTTATTTTAATATTATTAGCTGTGGAAAACAAGTGAATGCATAACATTTGAAAAATTTAATGTAAATAAATACAAACATTGTAGTCTGTGTGCTTCTAGCATTTTTTTTCTTTACATACACACACACACACCCACCACACACACACACCCACCACACACACACACACACACACACACACACACTTTAGATATACATTGTATAGATTTTTGAAAACTTCTTTATTGACTTAATAATATTTCTTGAGTATTTCCCATGTTATAAATTCACCTCTAAACCATTAATATTTTTTATTGAGGTATAATTTACAGACAGTATAATTCTCAATGACTTTTAACATATATATGTATAAATATATATTTGCCAATCCCTTTGACACTCCCCAATATTGGCATATATACTCATGTAACTAACACCCCAATAAAGATAAAAAATCATTTTGTCTCAACAGAGAGAGTTGCCTTCTGCCTCTTAGCAATCACTACTGCCAACCGTCCCATCTGCTCCCTTTGTGCCTGGCAACCGCTGATCTGATTTCTATCACTAGAGATTACCTTTGTCTATTCTAGAAGTTCATGAAAAATATATCATAAATTGTCTATTATTTGGTATCCAGCTTTTTTCACTCAGCATAATGTTTAAGACTTTCATTCATGTTGCTGCATGTATTAGTAGTTCAGTTTTTACTCGAGTGGTATTTCACTATATATCACAATTTGGAAATCATTTCGGTTGTTTCCAATTTTTGGCTAATATAAATGAAGCTACTGTGAACATTATGGACAAGTCTTCTGTGAACATATGTAACATTGTATTAACAGTTGTATTTTATTCTTATATCAATATACCTAAAATATTTATTTTCCTATTTTAATCTTCTCCTATCAAAGCCAATTCTGGTGTAGATGAACATGTTTTTATCTAAATAATTTTGCACACACTTAATTACTTACTGAAAATAAATTCCTAGAATTTTTAATTGCTTGATCAAGAATTTTGATATATATAGATAAATGTTCTATCAAAATTATTGTGCAAGTTCAAAATTCTGCCTTTATTTTTTCATAAGTAGAAAATGACTGAGGAGTATAATTCATTTTTTCTTTACACTGCTAGAGACAGAGTGTGGAAGTGTTTTTTGGGGAGCAGGATGGAGGGGTGTGCATATAGAGGGACCCCATGTCCAGTGTTGTTGTTTTATTTAATTCAGTTACCATTGTGATTGACTATTCTTTTAACATACACACACACAGAACACACACACATGCATATATATACATATATTAATAACAATTTATATTGTTTCTCAATTACGTGCATGTGTTTATGTATGCACGTGTATTTATAAACCTCTAGAACTAAAGATTCAAAAATAATGAAATCACTTCTAGTGGACATCTGCCTTTTCTGGCTGTGTAGCATTCTTGAAATAGCTCCATATTTCCTTTTAATAACCCCCTTCCACATTCTGTGCAGTCTACATGGATTGGCTATTATCTTACAACCAACTTCCCTTGAATGAAGAAAACATGCAATGACTACCATTTAGACACACACTCCCCAGATATTGTATCATAAACTGGAGACACAAATTAACAGCAACCTCACCAAATCATTTCTGATGGAGCAGCAGCATCTCTACTGTCAAGTGTCACTGATGTCAGTGTTGCAAACGTGGTATTTATATTCAGCAGATGAAGCAGCAATGTTTTCATGCAATCAGTTCTGTGGATCCTTTTTGTCATGGTTCATTGCTGTTTAGTTCTGTGCCTCATTCCATAATTTCTAGGAGCTATATAATATTCTTTCAGTAAGTACTGTTTTTATTTAAATTAACTCCATATTACATTTCAGTTGCTTTAAACTAAAAAACCTACAGATAAATGTAGTAAGTCTGAGCATAGTTTCCCAGTTTTATAAGTCAACTGTCTCTCCATTTCTGTGCATTTCTTCTTGACATTTCTCTTTTATTAGCAGTCTTATTGCAGATAGTAGTTTCTCTTACACATGGAAACAGTTTACCTGGGTTTATCAATATTATAGCTTGATTCATTTTCTTAATTAAAGTGTAAAATCCTGTAAACTATTTACATACTTTAACTCAGATTGGTGGTCATGCATATTGGCCAGACTCCATCCGCCTTCTCTCTGTGCAATTTTCTGTACTTCTTATTTCTCCACTAGTTCATTCTTAAATGTGAAAAGAAAACTTCTTTATAATAAGGCCATTATTGGAGCAGACTAGTTCTTCCTCTCTAGCTCTGACTTGTACAACTATCTTTCTAGCTCCGTATAACCGTGCAGTCTCCTAGGAGATTTACTTCTCATAAAACTCTTCCCCATTGGATTACTGAAAGTGTCTATTGACATGAGTGTTTATATGGTTTGGAAATAAATATCAGAATTTTAGGTTTTAATAATGTTATTCTTTCTGGCAAATTTCCTAGGAATCAGAAATTATGTATTTTGATTTAATATTAAAATGATTTTAAATCAATCACAGGATAACTACCTTCATTTATTTCTGCCACTGTCTTCTGTCACTTCTCTCTACTTTTATGAGAAGCTGTGTTCATGTGTGTTGAAACAGAATTCTTTTCCTTTTCTCTTTTTTAAAATTTTAATTTACAGAAAAGTTTCAGTTACCATATCCTAACCTTTAATTTTTATGAAATTAAATTTCATTTGGGACATGGTTGCTGACATCATGCCCCATTACAGTCTCATATCTGTGTGTGTGGTTCCTACAAACAAAGACATTCTCCTATATAATCACACTGTAACCACCAAATCAGGAAATTAACAATAATGTATTACTATCTCTTCATAATGTATAACCAGTAGTCCCCATAATGTTCTTATAACAATATAGACACTCCAGAATCTAGGGTTATACTTAGTAGTAAGATCCTTTCAGTCTCCTTTGATCTGGAAGAATTTGTCTGTCTCTATTTGACTTTCATAACTGTGAAGCTTTTGAGAATTCAGGCAATATGGTTTGTAAAATGTTACTTAATTTGAGTTTTGCCTCTTAGGCAGGAATATCAGAGATGTAATGTGTATTCTTCTCATCACCTCCTATCTGATATTGTGTGATTTTGATTTGTCCATTACATAGCCCTCTTGAGTAGTATCTCACAGGATTCCCTATTGTAAAGGTACTTTGGTTTTATTTAGTAATTAATGATTATTTTTTAGAAAAGTACTTTTAAAGTACGTAAATATTCCATTCTTCATCAAACTTTCAAATGATTCATGTATTCTTTTAAATCAGTATGGACTCATGGACCCCTATTTTATTCAAAGAATATAAAATTTTATTATCATTATTTATTTTGATACTTAAATTGGCCAGTGTGATCTGCTTTCAGCTGGCTTCTTTGTTCTTTGTCCTCTTTCTGGGCTTCCTCTCACATGGATGCCCTCTCTCCAGGATCATGTTTTGACATCCTGCATCAGGTTAGCATCACCTTCCAATTCCTACCACATGGATATCTTCTTCATCTTGCTTAGGCTCTGACTTTCCATTCCTTGTCACCATGGCTCCCCTGACTCTCCACCATGTCCAAGCCTAACTTAACAGTTATTGGACTAAATATTTCAAGTAGAGAAGGAAAATAAGGAGAAGGGAGAAAGAAGGGGAAGAGGAGAGAAACAGATGTCTTAAAATTACGAACGACAACAGTACAGTGAACAATATCTTGGTAATACCATATTTGACTTGCTTTGGTTTCATTTCCAGAATCACTGTTTCTTACAGGGTTAAGTGAATAGTGCTTTAAAACTCATTTTTTCAATTTGCAATAATAATGGATTCAATTATAGAGACTGCCATTAGAGCCTACGTTTTGACCTGTGTAGTGAAATCCTCTGTGGAACATGAACATAAGAATTAAAGCTACAATAATAAAGCAATTGCTTAATGTTGCTTAGAAATTAGTATATAAGCATTAATGTGACACGACACATATTTCAGAGAAAAAAACTGTAAGATTAATGTAGAGCCATAACCACAAAGTATACTGAAGAAAATAAGATCAAACTCTATAAACATATGGAGGCTTAAGCAAAAGGCTGACTAAGGAGTACCAAGTGAAATATGGTTATCAATTCAAAACTGAGCAGATATCTGAATTCATTTTGAACTTCAAAATATTTCATATTCTTGTGTGATTTCAGATTTCAAAATTTTGTTTTACATCAATAATGTTTCAGTTGATCCTTCAGGAAGCAGATGCTGAATAGGAGTTAGTAGTATAAAAATTTATTGAGGAATAACTCCAGTGAAAGGTAAAAGGAGGAGGGAGCTGAACTGGGCAGAATATACCTTCCACCTACTTTGACACCTGTGAAAGGAAAGAGACATGGAGAAGGACTGGGCAGGGCTTCAGACTATAATACAATCTGAAAGTGTCTCAGATAACCCAATGGGAAGTTCTGAATCAAATATGGTCCATTAATGGAATCTTGTATTGCCATAATTTGCACACCATGTTCAGTCACTGACTTATGGCTGCCCATGAAGAGTTGTTTTAGTCCCATAAAATGAAACTTATCCTGAAGATGCTGAAAGTGAGCTTGGTCAGCTAATTATACTCCTCTCATTTAATGAGTAACTTCTCTCTTGCAGGAAGATACAAGTGCTGCATTTCCATGGCTGCCACAGCTGAATAAATTTATTTGAACAAAAACTTTATTTCTTCTTGTTTTAAATATATTTTCTTTTTTTATGTGGGTAGTTTTTAAAATTTTTAATATATATATTTTTATTGAAATATAGTTGATTTACAATGTTGTGTTAGTTTCAGGTGTACAGCAAAGTGATTCAGTTTTTGTACATTCTTTTCCATTACAGGTTATTACAACATGTTGAGTATAGTTCCCTGTGCTGTACAGTAGGTCCTTGTTGATTATCTGTTTTATATACAGCAGTGTGTATATTTTAATCCCAAACTCCTAATTTATCCCTCTCTCCTCCCCTTTGGTAACCATAAGTTTGTTTTTTTATGTCTGTGAGTCTATTTCTGTTTTGTAAATAGATTCATTTGTATCATTTTTTAAGATTCCATATATAAGCGATATCATATGTTATTTGTCTTTCTCTGTCAGGCTTACTTCACTTAGTATGATGATCTCTAGGTCCATCCATGTTGCCGCAAATAGCATTATTTCATTCTTTTTTTTTTATGGCTGAGTTAGTATTCCATTCTGTGTATATACCACATGTTCTTTATCCATTCATCTGTTGATGGACACTTAAGTTTCTTCCATGTCTTGGCTATTGTAAATAGTGCTGTTGTGAGCATTGGGGTGCATGTATCTTTTCAAATTATGGGCTTTCTCCACATATATGCCCAGGCGTGAGATTGCAGAATTGTATGCTAGCTCTTTTCTTAGGTTTTTTTTTTTTTTAATGAACCTCCAAACTGTTCTCCATAGTGGCTGTACCAATTTACATTCCCACCAACAGTGTAGGAGGGTTCTTTTTCCTCCACACACTGTCCAGCATTTATTATTTGTAAACTTTTTGATGGTGGCCATTCTGACCGGTGTGAGGTGATACCTCGTTGTATTGACAGTTTTGATTTGCATTTCTCTAATAATTAATGATGGTGAGCAAATTTGTATGTGCCTTTTGGCCACCTGTATGTTTTCTTTGGAGAAATGTCTATTTAGATCTTCTGCCTGTTTTTTTGATTGGGTTGTTTGATTTTTTTATTGAGCCATATGATCTGTTTGTATATTTTGGAGATTAATCTCTTGTGTGTATCTTCCTTTGCAAATAGTTTCTTCCATTCTGTAGGTTGTCTTTTCATTTTGTTTATGGTTTCCTTTGCTGTGCAAAAGCTTATAAATTTAATTAGGTCCCATTTGTTTATTTTAATTTTTATTTCCATTACTCTAGGAGACAGATCTAAAAAGACATTACTGCAATTTATGTCAAACAGTGTTGCCTATGTTTTCCTCTAGGCGTTTTTTAGTATCCAGTTTTACATTTAGGTCTTTAATCCATTTTGAGTTTGTTTTTGTGTATGGTGTTAGAGAATGTTCTAATTTCATTCTTTTACATGTAGCTGTCGAGTTTTCCCAGCACCATTTATTGAAGATACTGTGTTTTCACCATCATATATTCCTGCATTCTTTGTTGTAGATTAAGTGACCCTATGTGCTTGGGTTTATCTCTGGGCATTCTATCCTGTTGCATTGAGCTATATTTCTGTTTTTGTGCCAGTACCATACTGTTTTGATTACTGTATATTTGTAATATTGTCTGAAGTCAGGGAGCCTGATTCTTCCAGTTCTGTTTTTCTTTCTCAAGATGCTTTGGCTATTTGGGATCTTTTGTGTTTCCATAAAAATTTAAAACTTTTTGAACAAAAATTTAAAATTTGTCAATTGATCAATGTGGTAATTTATTTCTCCAACTCATTCAGTACATATCAAATGTCAAGCCTTCAAGATACTATGATGAATACTGTTCCTTTCTCTCAAGCTTAAAATATGATGGTAGAGGGAAAAATAGTAAAAAGGCAATGAGAATAGCTTATGGCAGATATTATAATAAGACTAGATATAGAAAATTCTGTAAGAACAAGGATTGAGCCCCTAATCCAGAATCAGGGACTCCTAAGTCTTTCTAGAATAAGCACAGATAAACTGAAGTCTAAAACAAGCAGAAAATATTTAGTCCCAAAAGAGATAGACTGTAAAAGTGTGTGCAAAAAATTATATTTTAGAGGATATTATCTGTGAACATGGTTTAATATATTTAGAACTAAAGTCAGACTGAACACACATGCCTGCCTCTTCTCATACCCCAAATCACTCAAAAGTAACTGGAATATGTATTTTAAAACAAATTTGTAATAGCTCAACAATGAGAAAATATAGTATCAGCAGACTAGAAATTAGAATCAGTCTAAAAGTTTGAAAGCAAAGGGGATCAGATTAGCAAACATAGTAGAAAAGCAAAGTTCAGCTTGTGCTAGGGTAAATTACAATGTCAGAGATGACAAAACTTATGTCTGGTATTTTTGCTGGAAGCCTCTTTGCTTTAGACATCTTTGCTACAAGCATTTTTGCCTCAAATATTTTTGCACATAACTAATTTGCCCTAAGGCCATTTGCCGTTAAAGATAAAAATAACTGTTTGCCCGTTTTGGGTTTGAGAGCTTGGTTTCATCTGGTTGAAATGTGTTAGATTTATCGAGCTAACAGATGACAATGATTTACCCCAAGAGTTGGTTTCTTAATATGAAACACACTCCACTGGAGGAGAAAGAAGCTGAGGGTCTCTGAGGTCAATGTTGAACCCACATTTCCATAGACCTTTGGAATATTTATCAACAAACATGTGACAGTATGACAGGAACACAAACATTAGTGTGGAAGGCTTTCACAACATGATACAAAACTCAGTTACAAAGATTAGTGGACATTTGATCCTGTCCAAAACATCCATTGAGATATTTGGTCCACACCAAGAGGCCCTTGAAATTTGGTCCTATCAAAAACATATTTGGTTCATGAGCGTATTTGGTTCATGCAAAATAGTCCTTGATATTTGTTCCTGTCAAAAATGTCTACACTTAGAAAACATCTCTAGGTTCAAATAGCCTATAATGTTTATTTATACTTTTGGTTTACAGGATTAATACATAAAAAATACATAAAGTCATTTTTTATTGATCCAATAATTTTGTCGTGGCTATATTGCTGGTAATAACCCTTCTTGGCTTGGTAGCTTAGCTGGTAATGGCACATGGGGTTAGGCAGATGGGTTAGGGTTTGAATCTTGCACAAGAACAGCATTTATATAAACTAAGGGTACTGAGGAAGAGTTCTGCAGTTAGAGAAATGCACAGAGGATGACAAGTTGAGAGTGGCATCTAGAAGTGGATGGTGTGTTACTATATCACTGAGCATTTGGTTGCATGTGGCTGGGTCATTCAGTAAGGACAGAGTTTGAAAGGAGGGGCTTGGTCAAGCTGCTGTGTAAAACGAGAGGTGAATGCATTGACATAAACACTTTATACAGAGTCTTGTTTACTTGGAAGGAGTGAGAATGGGTATGGCTCTCCTACCACATAGAGGTTGGGTGTAATAGTGATCATGAGGGAGATACCGGGCATCTAATTAATGCCCTACAACTAAATATTGCCCGAGTATTTGTGTTTGCATGTGAAAGAAATCTCAACGTTAACCCTTGATTATGCATGATAGATTTCAAGATTGCAAATATGAATGTGATTTGATTACTCCTACTAAAGGCACAAGAAAAAGAATGCTTGTTTCGCTTTTCACAATCACTGTGGTAAGAAATAACTTCTTTAGATCTAATACTTGAGTGTGTGACAATGGAAAGTAACACCTATAAGTGTACATCCATGTTGTTTGGACTTTCATTTGTTCCTTTGGAAGATATAAATGAATACATTGTGTATAATTCAGAAGAAAATGTAGATGACCTAATGAATCATGTTGAGAAAATGTACGTTTGTTGAAGGCATGGCAGAGGCAGACAAAGACCAAAAGATCCAAGATTTCCACCAGAAAATTGGAATATTTATACATCAGTACTGAATGTCAATCACAGGATGAACAATGCAGTGGAAGGCTGGCATAAGCAAATTTCAAAAGCTGATAGTAGTGCATTATCCTTCAATTTGGAGGCTTACTGAAGTGTTAAAAAAAAAATAGCAAAGCGATGAACAAGTTATCACCCAGGTTCCTGGTGTTCACACTCAGATAGGGCCACCAACTCCCAGATGATACTGATAAAATCAAATTAGTATAACTGAAACTGTTAACAGATATAACATATATAAAGCCAATATAAATATATTTATAAATATAAACATTAAATTATAAATATATTTATAAATATAAATATATTAAATTATAAATATTTATAAATATAAAGCTAAGGTCTATATATACTTGAGAACAATTACTCTGACTTAAGAGTAACCCTACCAAGCTTCATAATAAAGAACAGGAATCAGTGTGCCTGCCGATGCAGGGGAGGCGGGTTCGTGCCCCGGTCTGGGAAGATCCCACATGCCGCAGAGCGGCTGGGCCCGTGAGCCATGGCCGCTGAGCCTGCGCATCTGGAGCCTGTGCTCCGCAACGGGAGAGGCCACAACAGTGAGAAGCCCGAAAAAAAAAAAAAAAAAAAAAAGAATCAGTGTGAAATCCAAAGGTCATCACAAATTACATAAGAATAACGTAAATAAAATTTTAACAGAATCAAATGTTTATATTATTTAACACATCATGGACCAAATATCTCAACACACGTTTTGCATGGGACCAAAATTCAGGGATCTTTCAACAAAGTTATTATTACTTTTTTTTGGCAAAGTTATTTTTGATATTTAGCATATCATGGACCAAATGTCTCTATGAACATTTTGGACAGGATTAAATTTAAGGGCCTTTTGGCATGAACCAAATGTCTCAATGAACATTTTGTATGGGACCAAATGTCCTGCAAGGATTACAATACTTATCCTACTATTTAGAAACTGATACCTCTCTTAATAGAGGAAGAAATTTTAGTGAAAAAGAAAAAGTACAATGCTGAACAAGAAGACAAACCAACAAGCCCCCAAAAAAGTATACTATGAAAGAAAAACTTCAAAGACAATTGCTTAGGTACCATCCACAAAATAAAATCAGTTATTAGCGCAGTATTGCAATCTATCTACACACATTTTAAATGTATGCAAATATTTTGTATTTCACGAGAAACCTTTTTGAATTTTATCATCCATTTCTCATTTATGTTCTTTTTAATTTTATTATAAATATTATTTTATTTTTTGTTATTTAATCTTTTATGGCAAAATTGCCTTGTGGACAATCAGTTATGTGACCAAAATGTTTGCAGTGAAATGCTTGCAACAAAGATGTCTATGACAAAGAGGCTTATGGCAATAATACCTAGAATTGGCAAACTACAATCTCAGAGTAAGTGAAATCCAAAGTAACAGGTGATCCCTGGGGCAATAGTCGGGGGAATTAGCTGAAAGAGAGGCACAACCAGGAGACTACTACACTGCTTCCTTAGTCCCAAAGTACACAAGGCTTAAACTGAATAGCAAGTAATAATTGCACACTAAAGGAACCAACTTCCTAGGGAGGGCTTTTAGTGGAACATAGTCCAAACAGAGTGAAAATAATCATATATGTCTGGTTTAGTCCTTGCTTTTTTTCTCTGTTCAAAAACATTAAGCATCTGTACATAGTATATACTTCTAAAATGTGTTCATCTAATATAGAGTAACTCTTTCTGTTATGACTGAGAATGTGAGTGTCAATTGCCAAAAATCATCACTCTAATATCTTATTATAGTTTGAAAGATGTCCGTCTACTCCTCATGAACTTCTCTTATAACTCAGTACTGATATTCTGCAACTTTTAAATTGTGAAGTTTACTACTAACAGCATTTTTTTCTATTTCAGTAAAGACAAATCATTTCATGATCATAAAGTATAGAATGTAAATATAATTAATTTGCAGTAAGTAGCTAACTGGTCCTCTAGGGTTATGTGAGCCATTTTTCTTAGTCACAACTACAGGTCTTTGAATACCAAGCAGTGGTAGTAGAAAGATCAGTCTAAGTGATGCTAATTCCATGTGGATAAGCTCATGTATAATCTCTATTCCTATTACTGTGGCCAATTTGATCATGATCTAATTAAATTAGAACAAAGAGTCAAGAAAGGAAGGATGAATGTCATTCCTAAGTAGATCATCTTGTCTACCTGGCTGTTGAGAGCTGCTGACACAGTAGAGACTTTTGATATGAATTTGCAAGGAGACAAATTCTCTGTCCCTCTAGGTTTAGTCTGAAATATCTAATATGAATCTTCACCAAACATACTTAAAATCAGTCCTCTAACTTTTCCTATTCATTTCCCTGACCATACTGCCATTCCCTTAATCACTGCACAAAAACTGGAGTGTTTCTCAGCATTTATCTTTCCTTACAGATAAAATGAATCATGAGATTGATTATACTACTTGGAGTTCTACCTTTTGATAGGAATTTACTTTTTCACTTTAATTCAAAGCCATCACTATGTTGGGCTATAAGGCTGCAGCTGTTTATACCTAGCTGATGTAAGACTACCCTACACATAAGTACATAAAACAGACTTACCATAGAAAAGTCATACAAAGTAATTACTTTTTAAATTGATGGCCATGAAAAATTATTTTAAGCAAGAGATTGCAACATTCATATATCTTTAGTAAGATAATTCTAGTAAAAATATGAAAGGTAGATTTAAAGGAAGATAAGAAGGGCAATGTAACCAGGTGGAATAATTATTAACCCAAGTGAGAAATGATAAAACATAAATTAAGGAAGTTGTTACAGGAAGAGAAAAGTGGGATGGATTAGAAAAACATTTTTGAAATACAAATTGTCTATAATTCTGAGTAAGAAAGATATATAATTTAAAATGCTCTAAAAATAAATAAATAAAATAAAATGCTCTTCCAATTTGATGACAACTTTGTTGATTATAATATCATTTTTATGGGTTTACCCAAATTAAAATTATTTTTCAAAGATATTGAACACATATTTTTCTCTTATAATTAACAGTGCTGGTAGGAATTTATTTAAAATATCAATGCACTTGCTTTTGAGGAGTATATGTTTGCACAATCTGTTCTTTAATCTTTTTCATTTTCATGACTATTGCACTTTGATTGAAGGGGCTTAAATGTCAGTGTTTGAATCAATTTCCACCAGACCCTGAGAATAGAATCTGTGACTGTATTCTAAAGAGTGAAGGAAATAGCATGATGACAAATGGAATGGCAGAATTAGCAAATATAAATGCAAAATACTGATTAACATTTCAGTGTTAGTCTATCAAGAGGCCATGTCTTTAAGGGATAATTATAATAGCCTATGAAAACAAAGTTCAGTTACACTCAAGTTTATCTGTTATCTATCTACCTATCCATCTTTTTATCTAAATTCATGTAAATCACTTGATAAAAGAGACTAGAATGATTTTTGTGTGTTTTACGAGCAGAACATAGAAAAATAATTACCTGATATGAACAATAAATTGCTAAAAGCAAATAAACCAATTTTTGAAGACTATTTACAGAAGAAAAATGCCTTCAGGAAAGTGGATTTCTTGACTACATTTCTTCTAATGCTATTGCATTTCCCCAGATATTTACATTCTCTTAGTCATTTTGTTAATTTTAGGAGAGAATCATGAGATATGTGCCTGACCTTTAATCTTCCTCCCTTTCTCCCTTCTTTCTCTTCATCCTTTTTTACTTCTGTTTCTATTTTTTAAATAAATAATCACTATTCATTTAGGAGAAAAAGGAAATAAAGAAATAAACTAACCAATGAAGTAAATGAGTATATGTCATCTATCCACACATCATTTATATACAGGCATACCTTGTTTTATTATGCTTCACTTTATCGAGCTTCACAGATATTGCTTTTTTTTTTTTTTTTACAAACTGTAGGTTTGTGGCAACTCCATGTACAGCAAGTCTATTGGCAACATTTTTCCAACAGCATTGGCTCACTTTGTGCCTCTGTGTCACATTGGAAATTTTCACAGTATTTCAAACTTTTTCATTGTTATCATGTTTGTTATAGTGACCTGTGATTAGTGATCTTTGATGTTACTATTGTAATTGTTTTAGGGCATCACAAACCACACACATATAAGACAGCAAACTTAATGGATAAATGTTGTCTGTGTTCTAACTGCTCCACCAATCAGCCATTTCCCTGTCTCTCTCCCTCTCCTTGGGTATCACTATTCCCTAAGACCCAACAATATTGAAACTAGGCCAATTAATAAACCTGCAGTGGGCCCTTAGTGTTCAAGTAGAAGGAAGAGTCACACATCTTTCACTTCATATCAAAAGCTTAGTGAAGAAGGAATGTCAAAAGCTGACGTAGGCCAAAAGCTCAGCCTCTTGCTCTAGTTAGCCAAGGTGTGAATGCAATGGAAAATTTCTTAAAGGAAATGAAAAGTGCTACTCCAGAGAACACATGAGTGATAAGAAAGTGAAACAGCCTTATTGCTGATATGGAGAAAGTTTTAGTGGTCTGAATAGAAGACCAAATCAACCACATCATTCCCTTAAGACAAAACCTACTCTAGAGCAAGGCCCTAACTCTTCAATTCTCTGAAGGCTGAGAGAGGAGAGGAGGCAGCAGAATTAGAAGTCTGAAAGTAGCAGAGGCTGGTTCACAAGGTTTAAGCAAAGAAACCATCTTCATTACAAAACAGTGCAAGGTGAAGCAACAAGTCCTGATGAAGAAGCTTCAGCAAGTTATCCAGAGGTCTAGTTAAGATAATTAATGAAAGTGGCTACAGTAAACAGCCGATTTGCAATGTAGATGAAACAGACTTCTATTGGAATAAGATGCCATCTAGGACCTTCACAGCTAGAGAGGAGAAGTCAATGCCTCGCTTCAAAGCTTCAGAGTACAGGCTGACTCTCTAATTCGGGGTTAATGCAGCTGGTGACTTTAAGTTGAAGCCAATGCTCATTTATTATTCTCAAAATCCTGGGGCCTTTAAAAATTATGCTAAATCTACTCGGCAAGTGCTCTAGAAATGGAACAACAAAGCCTGGATGGCAGCATAACTGTTTTCAACATGATTTACTGAATATTTGAAGCTCACTATTGAGATATACTGCTCAGAAAAAGACTCCTTTCAAAATATTTCTGCTTACTGACAATGTACCTAGTTACCCAAGAGTTCTGATGGAGATGTGCAATGAGATTAGTATTGTTTTCATGCCTGCTAGCACAAGGTACATTCTGCAGCCTATGGATCAAGGAGTAATTTTGACTTTCAAGTATTATTATCTAAGAAATACATTTTGTAAGGCTATAGCTATCTTAGATAATGATTCCTCTGATGGATCTGGGTAAGGTAAATTGAAAACTTACAGAAAGGATTCACCATTCTAGAAGCAGTTAAGACCATTCATGATTCATAACAAGAGGTCAAGATATTGACGTTTACAGAAGTTTGAAAGAAGTTGATTCCAATCCTCATGGATGACTTTGAGGGGTTTAAGACTTCAGTAGAGGAAGTAACTGCATATGTGGCAGAAATAGAAGAGATTAGAAATTAGAAGTGGAGCCTGAAGATGTGACTGAATTGCTGAAATCTCATGATAAAACTTTAAAGGCTAAGGAGTTGCTTCTTGTGGATGAGCAGGGAAAGTGATTTTTTTTTGACATAGAATCTACTCCTGGTGAAGATCTTTATACTTGGAATCTACAACAAGGGAAATGTATGGATTTTTATCTGTGATTTGTAGCATTTTGGTTTCACATATTTTCAGAGTATCTTCAATCTCTGAATCCTGATTTATGAATGGTGAGTCATGCTTTTTGTTTTTTTAAAGAAGACTAGTGAATTTGAAACTACACTAGAACTAAAATTTACCATTTATTTAATAACATTTTAAATGAAAATGGGAATATTTCTCTTAGAAATAGCTTCCTCTTATGTTCCTATATTTTAAGGATTAATTTTTGAAATTGGTGCTGAGGAACTTGTGTTGCAGATTTGCTTTGTGCTCACAGTGAAAAGCCGTGAATCATATAATCAGACAGAAGTTTAGCCTTCATCAAGACTTAAGCTGAATTCTCTCTATAATCCATAGACAAGAGGTTCCCAAGGGGCTATTTGAACACCTTTATTTTTTTTAAAAAGTAAATTCTCACACATAAATAAACATCATTGCTAATTCCAACCATTTATGGGATAAATAAGGTCTTTTTTTATGTTAAATTATAAAATTGAAACGTAAAATTCCCAGTAAAACATTTACTTAAAATATTCTGATTCCTTCTGTTTTCTAACCTCCAAGATGATTATACTAATTATCAACTATAATATCAATGTATTATTGGGTTTATGACTTGGACAGCAATGTCTTTCCCAATTGCACACCATATAACATGAATATCTTGAAATAATGAAATATAGATGGCACATTTCTCTACTTTCCAATAAATACTACATGTTTTTTGTTTTTGTTTGTGTAATTTTATATATATCTTTGGTTAGTCCACTGATTTCTCTCTGAGTGTTGATGTATACACCTCTGCTGGAGGCATCATCTTACCCTGAAGTCACACCTCTAAACATTTTTTTGAAGTATTCATTACAACAAATTTTACACAATCACATGATCTGGGCTTGTAAATTATTTCTTTAAAAATGATATCAATCAAAATACTAGTATTAGCAGAACAATTAATTTTAAGATATTAAATGGAAATATATTTAGGAAAACCAAAATCAAGTTCGAGTGTTTGCAGCCAGGAAGAAACTCCATTTCATAGCAGCCTCTTTGCAGCATGGACGGCACTGCTTCTTGTCATTATACCACAGCTGGTAATACAGATGATGTGCATGTGACCCCACCACTAGTAACTCTTCCACTCATATATCTAAAGCCAAATGTTTGCTCTACTCCAGAACCTTTACCAGGATATGGAGTTTGTGTCTTCTCCTCCTTCCTTGGGTTGCTCTCTATCTTCCCCAGATTTGGGGAATTTCATCTGCTTGGTATAGTTAAGGTCACATTCTGGCTCCTATTTATTAGAAGTAAGATTGTCCTAGTTCTCCTTGCCACAAAAATTCATCCTTCTTGTATATGTTAGTCCTTATAATATTTCAATTTACCCACTTATAGACTGTTAAACTATATTGAATTTCTTTGAAAACAAGCAAGCAAAGAAGCCACTTGATGGTTCATAAGAGGTTATGCTGATGGCATACTGTATTAAAATTAGCTATTAAAAATTGTGATTACATGGTTCAAGAAAGCTATTAGATAACATTAAACCATTTAATGTAAAACCTACCACATCCTTAGTGACAAATACATGAAAATAATAAGAAGCACAGTAAAAATAAATAGTTACGTAGCACAATTTTCTAGAAAATAATTCCCACTTGAATCTGACTATGAATACTCAATTTAACTCCCTTTTGCAATGTACCAACCATTCTCATTACTGCTGTTCATTCTAATTCTCACTATTCTGAACCTGCAGCACTTGTTCATAGATTTAAAACAAATGGAATTTTAGGGTTGGAAGGCCTCTTGGATAATTTATAGTCCCATATTTTCATTTAACAGATAATAGAATTTAGATCTACAGCTATGAATTTGCTTTCAAAAGTTTATTCACAAATCTCACAGCACAGTCCAGTTTCACATCTCATGAGGATATGCTCTTTCCACTACCACTGAGTTAAGTTTTCTGGGTCACAGATCTGATACTAACATGTGCTGCATTTTGTTGTTAGACACATATTTGTGTATATATGACTTGTCTTCTCTAGTGGACCATAAATTCCTCAAAAGCAGGAAATTATATTTGTAATTTTTAATATATATTGCCTTATTTCCTGTGACTCAAGTTTTTTGTTACAAAATGTTAGGCTTATTGTGGTAATAAATATTGTCTATTGGTTAATATAGTTATGAAATAATGCAGAATATTTAGAATTATTTTGATGCACTATATAAGAATAAAATTAATAATACTCATACCAGACAGTGTTCCAAGAACTCTCTGTACTCCTTTAATCCTTACAAAAGCCCTATGATATAGGTGCTATCGTTATTCTCCTTTAAAGATGAGGAAATGTGACACAGAGAGGATAACTAACCTTCCAAGGGCCACACAGTACATGGTGGAACTAGGATTTAGAATCAGATGATCTGCTTCCACAATCAGTATTCTAACATCCTTTGCATCCAAATCCATTTGAGATGAAATATGTGATTTTTTCCTCCTCAGCAGAGTATACCAGCTGATAAACTTCCTCCATTGTCAGCAAAGTAGGGTTAAACTAAACTTCCATGCAAAGCAAGAAAACCTGAAAGAATGGTCGTTTTATTTTAAATTAGGGCAAATATTCATACATGTTTAGCTAAGGAGAACGTGTACCCCAAATCGTGTATTCAATTTGCCAAACCCTTCTGTGTTGGTATGGACTGTTATAAGAAATGTACACTGTAAATGCCCATGGACTTTTTCTCCTTGCAAATTAACAACAAGCTGTTATTACAAAAAAAGAAATAAAACCTACATTTGTAAAAGACACGTCTGCCTTAATACATGTTATTGGTATGAATTAAAGCTCTTTTTTTTTAGTGCAAAGGTTGTTGACATCTAAATAAATTAATATAAAGACTATATCTTTAGTCACAATAATTTAAATTTTAGAATGTATCCTTCACAGATACTACCACTTAGTAGATGTGCAATGGTGAATATTGCTCTATTATTTGTAAAATTGATAAACTATAAACAGCTTGAATGCCCATCATCAAGCGACTCTTTAAATACATGTGACAGAGCAAGGAATGAGGTACTTCATAGTTGTATGATTCTGGCAGGTTAATAAAAACTTCTGTCAGCAGATATAAGAAACCAATAATATGGAAGGTAGACAGTCATCAAGGGGAAAAAAAAATGACAACATATAAGGCTTACCCTACAGAGCACAGGAGCAATAGCTTTTTCTGAATCCAAGGCAATATAACTGAGTTGTGCTGTCTCCTGTCCATTTCAATCAAGTAGACAGTTTCTTTAGGTGATAGATTTATGTGTATATACAGAATGATAGAGAAAGTGAGCGAGAATGATCAGCAGGAAATATTAGGAAGTTGAATAAAAAAGTGTATATTACTGTTTCATTTAATCCCATAGAATTTAAATTCCCAGTACAATAAAATGATAATTTGAATGATTAATTAATACATTAGTATGGCAGCATATAAATGAGTCAAAACTTTTCTCTCTCTTTTTTTTTTTTGCGGTACATGGGCCTCTCACTGTTGTGGCCTCTCCCATTGCGGAGCACAGGCTCCGGACGCGCAGGCTCAGCGGCCATGGCTCACGGGCCCAGCCGCTCCGCGGCATGTGGGATCCTCCCGGACCGGGGCACGAACCCGTGTCCCCTGCATCGGCAGGCGGACTCTCAACCACTGCACCACCAGGGAAGCCCTCTCATTTTTAATGAGATTAATACTTTTAATGTTATTAGTTTAGTGCAAAGATTAGCTATTACAGTATATGAACATATTAAGTCATTTAATAACTATCAATACATTTCCCCTCCCCTTTATTTTTTTCTTTAATCCTTACAACAAGTCCATTAGATAAAAATCAATGAAAATTAAAGTGAATCCTAGGGAAAAGTTCTGGGTTACTTGAAATTTCAATGAAGTGTTACAGGTTGGAAAGTAAGTTTGGTGCAAAAAAAATTAATATGCTATCCATTAACTAAGATAAAGTATATTTTAAAAATTTATTCAAAAATATAAGGCTTATACTAATACAATGTAAAGAGAAATAGGAGATCATATTTATTGAATATAAGGATAAAAAGATTGAAATGTAATAAAATGATGTTTGTCCTAATCCCAGATAGTTTCTTCTTATGGGGAAAAAAGACAAAAAAAAAAAAATCAAACAAATCATATAACCTTTCTCTCCAAAATAAGGGGAATTGACTAGTCTTAATAGGGCACATAATGCCCCCTCAGAAAACAAAAATAAATTATGTGAAATGAGAATTAAGGTGCTCTTAAGGATAATCCAAGATATCTCACTTGTAATGTAAATGATACTGTATTACCTCAAAGATAGTATAATCTATAAAAATGACTAGTGCTGTCACATTTGTGTTGTTCTTTATTTGTACCTATACTGAACTACACATATTTCCTTAGGTATCTATGGAGCTTTGTATCAATATTTGGTTAAGCTAATAAATGGATTATTCACTTAGTATCTCTTGCCTGAATGGATGGCTGATGTCAGTTAATACCTCTGTCCAAGTCTCTTAACAGTTGTTTTTGTATTCTGTTAGTGTTCTTCTATCCAGCCAGTCCAGAGGATGCTGAAAGCTTTAATTCCTGGAAATTTAGGGTTGTAAAATTAAAGTATAGTTTTAAATTCTAATGAATGTTCACAATTAAATGTGTAAAAATTATGTAGCACAACATCCATTTCACTTTTCTTATTTTTCACCCCAAAATCCCACCCCATAATTAAATTTGTTTTAAGCGTTAGAAGCAATTTATCTTTTATAAGGAAGCCAATCATAATGAAGCATTTACATATTTGTAACTGGACTGTTTAAGTGTCTAGATTAAATCTGTGCATCAAATATTAAAAATGGATACTGAGATAGGAATTTGAGAGTGGTGAGGGAGAACATCTGTTTTATTAGAAGAGAAACTGAATTTCTCAATTTTTGTATTGTTAAAATATTAAATGTAAAGTAAAACCTTTTTTTATAAGAGAAATCTGAAAAGTAGTTGAATACATAAACTTTTTATACTAAATACTGACATCATCTGAGAGCAATATGCTTTTCAGGGGTCAAAAACACATACAAGCTTTTGCAGATATCAGTGCCAAATATTATGGCTAGATCCTTAGAAATAGATTGTTACCCCCCACACTCATTGCTGGATCTATTATCATTCCATCTCACACACAGTACCATCTGTATGCAAGTAAAGCAGCTAGACAATTACCTTTCACTGTTAACTTTTTTTAAAAGTCTATATACTTTTGTATTGTTTGACTTGTTATATGGAGCATGAATCTGAGAAAACAAGAACATTTTGGGAAAACTTTAAGAAAACAATTATTTTTCATAATTTGGCTATCAATTCAGCAAAAAAGAATCAATTTGCAAAATTATTCTTTTACGTTCTTTGCTTTTTTTGTTTTCTTGAATTGTGTAATTGTATGTGTGCATGTGTGTGTTTCTACATGTGCAATGTTTCCAAAAGAGTGAGTTTGAGTCAGGCAGCTATAGATTTGAATCATGGTTCTTCCATTTACTAACTGTACAATTGCTACAAATGTTAATTTCCTGAGTCTTTCCCCCTCCATTTCATTTTTTTAATGCACAAATAACTTCCACGTATGATTTTATTGTTAAGAGATGGGTAGGTAGGTAGATAGATGATAGATAGATCCATAGATAGATAATGTGTAAAGTACTTGAAATAATTTCAGGTTCACAAGGGATGCTACCATACTGTTACCAATTAATAAGAATTTTTTCTTTCTCTACTTTGCAAACCCAAACATATACTTCACAATTCAGTCAAGTGTTATCTCTTCTATAAAGTTTTTTTTCTGTATTTCCAGGACATATTTTATATTTATCTATTACATTATTGATCTTTCTATTACACTGCATATTGCTCTATATAATAGATATTTGCATTTGTAGCTCTAATCTCTATCCATCCCTGTGTTCTTGAGGACTGTGACCATATTTATTCTTCATAGTAACTTCAGAAAAAAATCATTGAATCTGTATCTTAGTGGTCTTTAAAAATGGTGAACTAAGAAGAATATTAAGTAAATAAATTATTCATTTAGCAATTTTGTATTATTTATAATTGAAAGGTTGTATAAGATATTTTTTAAATGAAACAGCTATACAAAGAGTTATCAGAACCAGATTTAAGCTTAACTATATGATTAATTTTCTATGTGACCTTGGGGGAGTGATTTTCTGTGTATAAATTTGTTAAAAGAAGTGATGGATTAAATTATACCTAAATTATTTCCAGTTATAATAGTCTATAATTCTGTACTTTTAAGTATCTTGCTTAAAACTAAACAGCAATTTACTTATCTGACAATAATTGAGAAAGTTGTATTTAAAAGGGGATGTATCCATTAATAACAAGCCAAAAATCTCAGTCACTTCTAACGGTGTAGTTCAAACTTCCTTTGAGTTTTACTTTCTCTATACAAAAGAACCCCTCTTGTAAGCAGAGAATTTTTACTCTGGCCTAAGCAATCGGCATGATTTATTACACATGCTAGTTCAGACTGTTTCACAGGAATCCTCTGGTTAAGGTTGCCAGTCTGCATGTACAGAACTTAGTGACACTGTTATTAATCACTGAGAATCAAGGAAAGATATAAAGAAAGCAAGAAAGAAAAAAGAGTAGGTCTCTGAAAGGGAAGGTTCTTATCTTAGTCTAATTATAATAATCCTATTAAAAACTGAAGATCCAGGAATGGCTTAGCAGAGAGATGAAATAAAGGAAATGGAATATTCTGTGCTTGAACAAGTTTGTGTTAGAATCCTAACCAATGGTGTTGTCTTTGATTTGTTTGAGAGAAGACTGCATACCTTGTTATCTTGTTTCACTGTGTCTTTTGAGGATGGCATTTAAGGAGCATTTAGGGAACAGTTTCCATAAAATTATTGATTTGACAATTGCTTATATACAGAACTTGAATTCATTAGACTACAGTTAGAACTAACTAAAACTAACTTGAGCAACTTTTTGTTCAAAAGCAGAATTTGGGGATAAGGACACCTGGTTGTTTCATGAACCCTTATAGCTGAAATGTAGTGATGGTTTCCTCAGAAATTGACAGGGGCCAGAAATTAGTAGAACTTCATAATTGACTCAGTCTCTCCTTTCGTTTACCTTCTGCACTGCATTCTTCCATGTCAAAGCCAAGCTTTTTCTGTTCCTTGCTTTCATGGCAGAATATATTTCACTGAGGACCTTGAATTCATAGGATACAAATTTGACCACCAGGAGGACCTGACTGTCTCCTGTGTCCAATTCCGTCATCCTATAGGAAAGAACCCATGGCTTGTTTAAGGTGTTTATTACTAGTCTAATTAGTCCTGTGAAGTTGTACATGGGCACAACATTGGCTGGGAGGATCCAGTGCTCTGGAATGGATAGGGAGATGCTCTTTCAATCAGTCAGTCATTCAATCAATTTAATTTAAATAAAAATAATGTTTCGAGGGCTGAGAAGATGCCTAAATATTTCTACTGTAGAACGTTTAGAATCTTGAATCTTTATGTCAAGTCTTTCCCCATTTTACTGAGTATTCTTTGAGGAGAGAGTTTGTATTCAAGATACATGTAAGATTATAAGAGATTTAAAAACTATTTAGTACAAAGCTTTCGTGACATAAAAGTGATATAATGACCCTCTTATAGTACACTCTTTTAGAACACTATTTAAGCTTTTAGTGGATTATATATTATTTTGTAATTTCCAAGATATTATATACAACATTTGCAATTAAGGGGTATACACATTCATTTCAAAAGTATATAGAAAATTTTAGTACATCCCATTACTAATCATTGAAACATTATTGATTCATTCATATATTTACTGAATGTTTTTAATCTTTAATAATATGCTTTATTTCCCAGACCTCTGGCTTCTCCTCAGTTAACTGTGCTTTAAAATATAAAGGATTATTACATTTGTCAGGCTTGAATTACATAGCAGTGGGTGTCTGAAAAGGCTTTAGGAAACCTTTTATACTTTTATTCACATTTTTATTTAGTGCACTAAGTTTAGCTTAGGCAAAGAGTATCGCTAATGTAGTGCAGTAAAGTGCAGAGTTGTTGAGATGTAAGCATTCCTAAATTTCAGTTTTTAGGGGGAAAAAAAATCCTTTTTCAACATGCTGAAATTGCCTCAGGAAAATTTTAAAATACAGTAGTAATATTGGCATTGAGTCTAAAACTATCCTTCTGATGCCAAGCCCATCATATCACATTCCATAATGTGAGCTTCTAATGTTTCACTAAGATCACAATCAAGACCTAGAAACTTATGCCTCTAAGCTTTGAGAAATAATTCTTGTTTGAAAAAAAGGCTCTCAGAAACATCTTCTGTCCTTTCCAACATTATGTGATTGATTTCCTTGTGGGATTGTGTTTGTAAATGTATTATATTTTGATGCTAATTTTTTCATATCTAGGATAATTACATTAAAATTTATCACATGCTCTTTAATGTAGCACAATACTGTGAGCAGTTCCTAAAACACAAATGTTCATGTAATATTTTTATGGCTGTATATTATTTCATAATATAGATATACCATAATTTATTATCCTAATTCCCATTCATTGTATATTATGTTGTTTCCACTATTTCACATTTTAAAATAATGATACCATTAATATGCTCATGTGTAAATTTACATGAAGATATTTTGTATTCATTTAGTGAATTGCTTATGTCATATGTAGTAGCCATTGCCTTTTATTTCAGAAACTCACCACACCCTATTATTCTTCCCTGCCTCTTTTATTCCTGCAAAACTCCACAATTCACCATGTCACGAGTTTGATGTGTATGTTTACAGTCAATTTTATTAGATGTATATATATGCATGCTTAAAACATACAGTTATTTTGTGCTTATGTTGTAGTTGAGACAATATGCCATTGATAAAGCTTGCATTTTCCTCTTAAAATTATTTTAAACTATATATCCATGGTTTATATATACAAGGAAGTGTAATTTATTCATTCATTTTTAACTGTTACATAGTGTTAATTCCTGTACTGATACGCATTTAGTTTACTTCAAAGTTTCATCATTTATAACAATACTGCAGTAAACATTCTTTTACATAACTGCTTTTGAAATTAAAACAAAATGTTCAGTTGCATGTACCTTGAAGTGGAAATGAGTATTTTTCTGCATTATCAGTTTTACTAGATGCTGTCATATCGCTGTCTAACAGGACTGTTGAGATTAGAGTCCGCCGTCAAGGTAAGAGAGTTACATTTTCTCTTTCTCACTGAAGTAAGAATTGTTTTCTTTTCATTTTCTTCCATTTGAAGTTTGGAAATACATTTTTTTTTTGTTTAAACGTGCAATTTTATGTTTACTGTTGACGTTGACTTCCTTTCCATGCTTTTATTGGTTATTTTAAACTCCTCTTTTGTGAATTGCCTGGCCGTACACTTTGTCCATTGTATGGTTTATCACTTTAAAAATCAGTACAAGTCCTTTATACATTTCTAAACTGGATGTTTATTGCATATATAAACAGCTTTTTTTATTGAGCATTAGAAGTAATATTTATGATAATTTTTTTAACCTTGGTTATATAGATTGAGAATGTGGTCAATTGTAAACTTCCTTTCCATATGAGGTATGGAAGGCATTCTATCTTAAAGTAATAGAAATCAGATTGCTAATGAAAAATATGTGTAGAAAACTAAAGAAAATTTCTAGCACAAATATACCAACCTTTCAAAGCTCAATGATAAGGGATGATCAAATGGACTAGGTACCCTTTTATTTACTTACAATTGTTTTCATCCCTTAAGACTTTTTATTATGAAAAATCGCAAACATATAAGGAGAGAGAAACCTATAATGATCCTCATGTCTTATTATGCATCTTGAATACATATCACTGTTTTGCCAATTTCGTTCCATGTATTCTTCACACATGCTATTCTTGGGATATTTTAAAGCATAACTAGGTACCATATTTTTAAAATCTGTGAACACTTCTGTATGCATCTCTAACACATAAGAAATATTTTTAATAATGTCTTGCCTTTATCACATTATAACAATAATTCTGTGATATTTTATTATACCTAGTCTATAATTAAATTTCTCTGGTGATCTGTAAAAACACCTTAGAGTTCCTCTTTTTTTGAATCAAGATCCTAACAAGATCTACATGTTACATTTGGTTGTTATGTCCCTTAAGTCTCTTATTCTATAACAATCCCCTCTCCTTTTCCTTTTTTTAAAAAAAATATTTTTATACAATTTTTTCATTTACAGTTATTACAAAATATTGGATATATTCCCTGTGTTGTACAATACATCCTTGAGCCTATCTTACACCCAATAGTTTGTACTTCCCACTTTCCAAAAATCGCAAACATATAAGGAGAGAGAAACCTATAATGATCCTCATGTCTTATTATGCATCTTGAATACATATCACTGTTTTGCCAATTTCGTTCCATGTATTCTTCACACATGCTATTCTTGGGATATTTTAAAGCATAACTAGGTACCATATTTTTAAAATCTGTGAACACTTCTGTATGCATCTCTAACACATAAGAAATATTTTTAATAATGTCTTGCCTTTATCACATTATAACAATAATTCTGTGATATTTTATTATACCTAGTCTATAATTAAATTTCTCTGGTGATCTGTAAAAACACCTTAGAGTTCCTCTTTTTTTGAATCAAGATCCTAACAAGATCTACATGTTACATTTGGTTGTTATGTCCCTTAAGTCTCTTATTCTATAACAATCCCCTCTCCTTTTCCTTTTTTTAAAAAAAATATTTTTATACAATTTTTTCATTTACAGTTATTACAAAATATTGGATATATTCCCTGTGTTGTACAATACATCCTTGAGCCTATCTTACACCCAATAGTTTGTACTTCCCACTTTCCCACCCCTATATTGCCCCCCCAACTGGTAACCACTAATTTGTTCTCTATATCTGTGAGTCTTCTTCTTTTATGTTAAATTTACTAGTTTGTTGTATTTTTTAGATCACATATATAAGTGATATTATACAGTATTTATCTTTCTCTGTCTGACTTATTTCACTTAGCATAATGCCCTCCAAGACCATTGAGGTTGCTGCAAATGGCAAAATTTCTTTTTTTTTATGGCTTAGTAGTATTCCTGTGTGTGTGTGTGTGTGTGTGTGTGTGTAAATATATAAATACCACATTTTCTTTATCCATTCATTCACTGATGGACACTTAGGTTGTTTCCATGTCTTGGCAATTGTAAATAATGCTGCTATGCACATTGGGTGGATATATCTTTTCGATTAGTGTTTCGGGAGTTCCCTTGGATATATACCCAGGAGTGGAATTGCTGGGTCATGTGGTAGTTCTATTTTTAGTTTTTGAGAAATCTCCATACTGTTTTGCATAGTGGCTATACCAATTTACATTCCCACCAACAGTGTTCAAGGGTTCCCTTTTCTCTAAACTAGACTTTTTGACTTCTATATATGTTGTAAATAATGCAGTAATGCACACTAGCCCATTCTTTTATTCTAAGATCCTGTTGTGTTTTGCTAAATATATATATAGTGATGGTCATTAATATATAAAAACCTTAAAATCAATTACAATGCCAATGGAAAACCATGTGAAAAGAAGGACTTTAAAGATATTTAACAAAAAAAGAGCTGCAGTTGACTAAGAAGAGCATCTTAAAGTGAAAGAAAATAATAAATATAAGTAGAGACAATTGTATTTATTATTATTTTTTGACTCATAAGTCTTTTATAAAGAGCTATAGTATAACAAAATGCAGTACCTAGAATTCATTTGGGGAACACAAATAAATGGATTGCTGCTTTTGTAAATAGAGAGAATGCAATCATTTCTACAGAGATGATTTCTGGTTTGAAATGAGAGAAACTCCCTAATAATCATTTCTTTTCATGTGAGAATTGCAGGGTATTGGCAGTTTTATTTGGCAAAAGCACACTTAGAATAACAAATATTTATTAAGATTGAATCCATACTATTTAATATTTCAATCAATATTTCAAAAAATTTTAGTCATATAATGGTTCTTTCAACTATGTACATTATCCTTAGTTGTATAGCTGTAGATTTGCTCACTCTAGTTCATTTAATATAATTTATCTAATTGGTAAATTACAGTAATAGTCACAAGTCCAATACACTGTATTTTTTAAATATTTTATCCATCTTTTTTTATATAATATTCTCACAACAAAATTAGCATATTCCCTCATATTATTATATTTTTGTATGTAGTTATATTTCCTCCTTTGTGAGGTATTCTAATACTTTTTCTTCCATATCAGAAAGAAAATATTATTCCCAACATTCATTTGCTCAAATCATCCTAATAATTTCTAATATTTTCTAGGTCTTACCTAATATTATCCACTTATCTTTATATTCTAATTTGTAATAATGTAATATCAAGTTTTACCTGGGTGCATGACTCCTCAGGTAGAGATTACATTTCCCAGCCCCCTTTAAAACTTGTATAATTACTGCTAGACAATATATGTGAGTAAAAATGGTAAGCATCAGTTATCCATTGTGACCCCTAAACAAATGTGTGTGCACTCCATGCCTCCTGACTCCGCCATCCTACCTGCTGGCTAGTACATGGTGAAATTTGAGTAACAAACTAAATCTGAAGCAAGCAGAAAGAAACAGTTTTTAAAAAGTAGAATGGAAATTAATTATTAAGACAATAAAAAATGATAAGGAAAATAAAAATAACAAAAGCTGGTTCTTTGAAAATTTCAGCAAATTTGACAAACCATTAGCTAGATTGGCCAAGAAAAAAAATGAACATTCAAATTATCAGAATCAAAAATGAAAGAAGTGGGGGCTTCCCTGGTGGCGCAGTGGTTGCGCGTCCGCCTGCCGATGCAGGGGAACCGGGTTCGCGCCCCGGTCTGGGAGGATCCCACGTGCCGCGGAGCTGCTGGGCCCGTGAGCCATGGCCGCTGGGCCTGCGCTCCGGAGCCTGTGCTCCGCAACGGGAGAGGCCGCAGCAGAGGGAGGCCCGCATACCACAAAAAAAAAAAAAAAAAAAAAAAAAATGAAAGAAGTGATATTACTACTGTCCTTACAGAAAAAATTATACTATATTAAATATTATAAGGAATATACTATGACTGATTGTATTCTAACAAGTTAGTCAATTTAGTTGAAATGGACAAATTCATAGAAAGATACAAACTACTAAAACTGACTCGAAGGAATATACAATCTGAATGAACCTATAATAAGATATGGAATTAGTAATCAAAATCTACCCATACAGTAAAAGCTCGGGCCCAGATGGCTTCATTGGTGATTTCTACCAAATGTATGAAAGGTGATATAACTTCTTCACAAACAGTTCAAAAAATAGAAGAGAGTGAACTCAATTAATTCTTTGAGGCCAATATTACCCTGATACCAAAACCAGACAAAGTACAAAAAAGAAAACTACTGACCAATATTTCATTAATATAAATGCAAAATCTTGAACAAAATTATAGAAAGCCAAATCCAACAAAATATTTTAAAAACTGTACATTATAACTAAGTAGAATTTATCCAGGAATACAAGGTTGGTTTGACATCTGAAAATCAAATGATGCAGTATGCCATTATCAGTATAATAATGGACTAAACAATTTTTTTTAAAAAGCCACATAATCATCTCAATAGATTCAGAAAAAATTTGATAAAAATCCCATATCACTTGATGATAAAACACTCAAGCAACTATGAATAAAAGGGATCTTCCTCAACCTGATAACAGGCATGTATGAAAAACCCACAGCTAATGTAATATCTAATTTTGAAAGAATGAAATGTTTTCTCCTAAATCAGGAACAAGAAAGAATGCCACTCTCATCACTTCTCTTCAACTGGAGGTTTTAGCCAAGAAATTTAAGAAGCGAAACACAAAGCATTCAGATTGGAAAGGTTGAAGTTCAACTATGTGTATCCATAGATGGCCTAATCTTGTATATAGAAATTCCTAAAGAATCCACTTTTAAAAAAATGTATTAGAACTAATAAATGAGTTCTAATAAAATCAGTTGTATTTCTATACAGTAGCAATGAAAAATTCAAATTTAAAAGTAAGGAAACAATTCTGTTTCAATATCATCAAAAAGAATAAAATACCTAGGAATAAATTTTAACAAAATAAAGACAAAACTTATACAGGTATATCTAATTTTACTGTGCTTTGCAGCAGATACTGTGTGTTTTAAAAATTGAAGGTTTGTGGCAATGCTGTATCAAGCAAGTCTGTCAATGCCATTTTTCCGATGGCATTTGCTCACTTTGTGACTTTGTATTACATTTTAGTTATTCTTGCAATATTTCAAACTTTTATTTGTTATGGTGATCTGTGATTGGTGATCTTTGATGTTACTGTTGCAAAAAGATTATGACACACTGAAGGCTCAAATGATGATTAGCAGTTTTTAGCAAAGAAGTTTTTTTTAAATTAAGGTATGTACAATTTTTAGACATAGTGCTAGTACACACTTAATAGACTACAGTATAGTATAAACATAGCTTTCATATGCCTTGAAAGTTAAAAAATTTACGTGACTTGTTTTGTTGGAATATTCGCTTTATTGCAGTGGTCTGGAACTGAACCCATGATATCTCTAAGGTATGCCTGTACTCTGAAAACTATAAAACTTTGTTGAAAGCAGTTAAAGAAGAACTAAACCGAAAGACACTCCATGTTCATGGATCAGAAGACTTAATATTGTTAAGATGACAATACTCCTGAAATTGATCTACAGATTCAACATACCTCCTATCAAAAGCTTATGTGACTTCATTGCAGAAATCAAGCCCGAACCTCAAACTTTAAATGCAAGCAAGCAAGAAGAGCCAAAACAATATTGAAAAGAAGAGCAAAGTTGGAGGACTTACATATCCCAGTTTCAAAACTTACTGTACTACAAAGCAATAATCAAGACCATGCGGTGCAGACCTAGGGTTAAACATATAGATAAATTGAATATAATTAAGAATCCAGAAGTAAACCCTCACATTTATGATGAATTTATTTTGTCAAGGGTTTCAAGAAAATGTATTAAGGAAAGATAAATATTTTCAACATATGGTTCTGGGCCAAATGGATATTCCTGAGCAAATGAATGAAATGGGATCTCTTCTTCACATTATTCACAAAATGAATTCAAAAGAAATCATAGACCTAAATGTAAGAACTAAACTGTAAAGCTCTTAGAAGAAAATTATGCATAATTCTTTATAACCTTGAATGAGGCAAAGCCTTTTAGATATGACACCAAGCCCAAGCAACAAAAGAAAAATAATAAATCGAATATTATCACAAACGGTAAAACAACCCACAAAAATGGGAGAAAATAATTTACCTTATAACAGCCTTGAATCTAGAATAAGAATTCTTAAAACTCAGTAAAAGAAAGTAACCCAATTAAACAGTTAGCAAAGGATCACAATAGATAGTTCTCCAGAAAAAATATATAAATGGAAAATAAGCACATGAAAAGATCCTCAACATCATTAGCTAACAGGGAAATAAAAATCAAAACCACAGTGACATACTACTTCACACCCACTAGGATGATTATAATAAAAAAGTCAGATAATAACACGTATCAATGAGATTATGGAAGAATTGGAACTCTAATACACTGCTAAAGGGAATGTATATGGTACAGCCACTTTGGAAAACTGTCAGTTTGGTATATCCTTATAATGTAATATTTTTTAGCAATAAAGATAAATGAAGTACTGACACATGCTACAGCATGGATAAACCTTAAAAATATTATACTCAGTGTAAGAAGTCAGTCACAAAATACTGCATATTGCATTATTCTATTTATATGAAGTGTCCAGAGGATATATTGTAGTTGCCTAGGACTGGGGAATTAGGAGGAATTGAGGAGTGACTACTAATGGATATAGTGTTAACTTTTAGTGTGATGAAAATTGATTGTGCCGATGTTTTCACAGCTCTGTGCATATACTAAAAACCAATGAATTGTACACTTTAAATGGGTGAATTAATTGTGAATTTTATCTCAATAAGCTATTATTTAAAAATAAGTTCATGAAAGATACTGGGAATTCAGAAGAATGTGTTGGTATTAACATTTTGAGTAAGCCATTTTCCTTCTACATGGCTCATCTATGGGAAAATAGCTTCTCTGGTGTAAATCCTGGAAAGTAAAATGGAAAATGGCAGGATGGGGCAGTTTATGGATGACTTTGAATATCAGGGCAAGTAGTTTAAAAGTAATTGTTCAGGGAATGAAGAGCCATTAAAGATGTTTGACCTGGGAAATGACAAAACTGGAGCTGTATCTCTGATACATGTAAGTAGCAGTAAGTATCAATACATGATAAATTAGAGTGAGGAGGTAATAAGAAAGATTGTCTTCTGGGAAAGTGACAAATGGGTGTGAGAGCAAAGGGTACGTAATGCTGGTGGAGTTTTGAGCTGTTTGATATAAAATGGGTTTGTTTAAATAAAGAAATAGAGGAGGAGCAACTTGGAGTGGATAGGTAATAAATTTGTACTGAATTGAGGCATTGGTGGAATATTGAGATGAAACTGTAAAGCAGGTATTTTGAAATGTGGCCTAGAAGTTTGGGAGAAGTGACATTTTTCAGATGACAGTATTGTTCCTGAGTATGTTAATTAACTTACAATGACACAGTTTTGATTCCCTAGTCTTATCACAAACATCTTTCTCTAAACTACTGACTCAGTACTGATTAGCAACACAAAGAGATGTTGAGATTATGTTGATAATGGGGAAAACTAAATGAGGTCAGACTTAGCTCATATGGCATTTTTGTGATAATTATGAAAAAGGCACCCTTTTTAGTGTATGCAGCCTTGTGCCAAGGTGCATGGCTTCGCAAAGAGGCTGAATTTTAGTACTCATACCCTTCCTCAGTTGGGCTGCCTTGAACAGCATCTGTATGACAATACTCAGGGTTTCTGAGCAAAATAATATCTAACATAGTGTTTCCAGGTTTTACTTTAAAAGTAGACTGAAACTATGTACACAAGGGGTAATATCTAAATTTGACCCATGAATAAAAAACTCCACTATCAATATCATTGACAATACATAGTAAAATCACTATATAGTGGGCCTCACTGCACTAGAATCCCATAGTGAGATTTTACTTTCCGTTAAATCACTAGAAGCTCCTTGTGAGTGCTCTCGGCTTTTATCAAAGGGTTATACTTCACATTACCACCTTGAATATTCCATCTCACACATCGGTAACTCACAGGTAATCAGGGCTGGACTCCTGGGGTTTATTGTACTTTGATTATAGGACTGGTTTAATTGCACGTGACTGATACAAACCACCTTCTTTTCCAAAAACCTATTTCATTGCATTGTTTCCCCTCTCTAGCCTTAGAGTTTCCATGTGTGACATCAGTCTAATAATGATTGTATTTGTTATATTAGAATAAAGAAAAAACAGTAAACTGTGCTCAGACTATACAAGGTACAAACAAACTGGTTATATTTTACTTAGGAATATTTCTTGATTAATGAACTTTGGGACTTCAAACTTTCTGGTAGTTTCTAAGTAATTGTTTATTGTTAAATTGTTAAAAGAATTCCACCAGAAAATGTGTTTACCTGGAAATAGAAAGCACTTCAACGGTAATTTAATTTAGTTTGCTGCCTATTCAGAGATTTTTCCACAGTATAATTATGAAAAAAAATTTTAAGTGGCTTTTTACATATTTAACATATATGCAGCTATCATGCATTTATTTTTTTTAAATCCTTAATTTACCAGCAATAAGATGTATGTGGCATGGAAAGCCTAAAGTGTTTACTATCTGGCCTCTTTCCTTTATTTTAACATAATTTAATAGTCTTGTAACCTTCCCTGTGAATGATACCAAATTATCTCTATGATTTATGGGAAGTGAGTGACGGTGATCACTTCATGTTTTTCTCTATCACATTCCTTGAGATACAATCCCTTTTATAACTAGACATACTGACTCTAAATATTCATATGGGAGGGCAAAGATATAAAATCAAAAGGTGATGTAAATGAAGTTAAAGAACCTGCTATACACAGGGAAGAAAAGTATTCTATGCACAAAATTGCTTTACAATGCATACAGAATTCCAGAGTCACCACGAAAATGACAAAGAATGTAGTAATTGGATTAGTATTTCAGGCATGCAATTTCCACAAGAGGAAAAGTAAACTTCCATTAAGAATGTAAAAAAAAAAAAATCCTCTTATGTCACTAGTAGTAAGGGAAAAGCTAATTGAACCAACAATGTAATATCATTACCTGAATTTTATTGGGGACAGTCAGAAAGTTTGACAATATCACGTTTTGTCAAAATATAAATAAGTTGGAAATTAACTGCAGGTCACGTGTCAAGATATTGCAACATCTTAAAGAATAAACTAAGACCCCGCACTTCTGTTTCTAAATATATTCTCTGTCCAGATTAACTTTTACATGTTTATACCAGAAATTTATATAAAGATGCCCACATAGGTATGGTCTCTATTAGGGAAAAATTAGAAACAACATAAATGTCTATAGTAGGAAAATGAATGAAGACATTGTTTATATGCATGGAAAATACAGTGTAGGAAGTAAAATGAATAAATTATATCAAAATTTAAAAGTGTAAACAGATCTCTAAAAGTGTTGAGTGAGAAAAGCAAGTTACACATCACTCTCATCACCTAGAGATGCTGAACTTTAGGACAAATAGCATGACCGAATAGGTCTTGAGATTATCTTCCTTGAGGACAGGATGAGATTATATTCTACAACATGATTTGCATGTTGACTGCTTTCTCCTTCGGATCTAAAGTAATTCCTTACATTTTCAGTCTGGTGTCTAATTCTGGAGAAAATCAAGTAATGAAGAAATTCTATTCTTCTGAGAATTAAGATAAAACATCTTTTTTACAGCACTACCTAGCTCCTAGTCATTTCTTTGAGGGCAAAATAATATTTGACCGATACTTAGAAAAGATAAATGAAGAGTACTTGGCAAATACTTGTACAAAAGGTAAACAAACCATAAATGTGACTGTGTCATATAGAATCATAAAATCTTTTAAAATTTTCATACACAGTGAATCCCTAATAACATTTTATTACCAGTTAGTAATAATACCATGAAGAACACATAAATTTATGTTAGTCTATTTACTGACACACAATTTTGGCTTTCTTGCTGAGGGTAACTACTCCCAGGGTCCCACATTCTTAACTGTCATCAGAAATTCATTATGGCTTTCCAAGTACAAGTATAATCTATAATTTTAAGTATCAAGGGAGAAACATCTACTCTAATTAAAAGAACATAAAAGGCAGCTTTTTACTACATGAGGAAGCTGGACTCATTGCTATTTTATAATCACTACAGTATGTAGGCAGCCCCAACTTGCAAAAGGACTCTGTATCACAATTTCTAAGACATTTAGTAAACTTGAAATTTCTTTATAAATAGCAACAATATCTTAAAAGATTATTTGGTTTGTGGATATCTTATAAAGAGTAATTTAACCAATGAATTCTTGAAATTAAACTTTATTTTCTAATTTATATTTCTATAAAATGGCTGATTGTATTTTTTCCTCTTTTCTTTTCCATTTCTGCTAAGCTCCCCTATTCCACAATTTAAAAATATAATTTTCAGAAATAAGCTTACAGACATCAGGAAATTCTTCTTTGTGCATTATGAATCTGTATGTTCTATTGGTGTCTCCTTCATACCTCTCTGGAATTATCTCCTATATCCATTAATAATCTATACAGGCTTATCCACTACCAGGAATAAACTTTAGCCCTGGTAAGATGTAGTGTGACCTTTATCATTTGAGTTCTTGACATCATGCTAAGCTTTTGGGGCAACACACTTGAGGTTTGAAATGTAAAACATCTAAAATAGTATCAGAGAAGTCAATATGATTAAGGAATATCTCTTCCAGAGCATTAGTATCTTATGATGTCTGGAAAGACACTGCAGTTATTGCATGTTTTACTCCATCAACCTTTTTTTTTTAAAACATGTTTATTGGAGTATAACTGCTTTACAATGGTGTGTTAGTTTCTGCTTTATAACAAAGTGAATCAGTTATACATATACATATGTCCCCATATCTCTTCCCTCTTGCGTCTCCCTCCTTCCCACCCTCCTTATCTCACCCCTCGAGGTGGTCACAAAGCACCAAGCTGATCTCCCTGTGCTATGCGGCTGCTTCCCACTAGCTATCTATTTTACGTTTGTTAGTGTATATATGTCCATGCCACTCTCTCACTTTGTACCAGCTTACCCTTCCCTCTCCCCGTATCCTCAGGTCCATTCTCTAGTAGGTCTGTGTCTTTATTCCTGTCTTGCCCCTAGGTTCTTCATGACCATTTTTTTTTTAGATTCCATATATATGTGTTAGCATACGGTATTTATTTTTCTCTTTCTGACTTCACTCTGTATGACAGTCTCTAGGTCCATCCACCTCACTACAAATAACTCAGTTTCATTTTTTTTTTGTGGCTGAGTAATACTCTATTGTATATATGTGCCACATCTTCTTTATCCATTCATCTGTTGATGGATACTTAGGTTGCTTCCATGTCCTGGCTATTAAAAATAGAGCTGCAATGAACATTTTGGTACATGACTCTTTTTGAATTATGGTTTTCTCAGGGTATATGCCCAGTAGTGGGATTGCTGGGTCATATGGTAGTTCTGTTTTTAGTTTTTTAAGGGACGTCCATCGACTTTTGAACTATATCATTGCCTAGACCAAGTCACTGCACTGACAGGCTCTTCTGCATACACTTGAGGCAAAGTTCTCACATGATCTAGTAAGAATATTCTTTTAACCACCTATATATAGCAAGCTGTATTCTTCTATGTGTTAGGTTGGATGACATGCTCAGCTCAATGTTCACTCTGATATCACCATACTCGTGATATTTTTGAAGAGGTATTTTTAAATATAGTCCCCATATTTTAAATGTCTCATTTAATCCTCACAAAAACATGATGAAATAAATCCTATAATTAGGTCATTTTATAAGTAAAAAACTAAGATTTAAAGAGGTTAACTAATCAGACCAAGATCACTTGAAAAGTTGTGTGACAGGGCTGGAATTTGAACCAAATCTGGAAGATTCCAGACCATGATTTCTTTATTACTAAGCTATAATATTTTTTATTACTAAAAGCTACATTGACAAAAAAATGAAGTTTAAAAGAACAAGTAAATTTCTCCCAGAAAACATTTAGCTCTAAATAGCCTTGTTTAAAATTCTATTAATACTGAAGCTACTAGTACTTAATTTCACCTAGGCATTTATATTCATTGAGAATTAACTCTTCATACTATCGAAATAATTTGTTGATTTTTAAAAATGCACCTTTCCTTTGAAAAACTCTTAGCTGAAAATTTTCTGATACAAATCTTTCTTGAATTGAAAAGTATTCTAACATTCTAATGTTATTTTATTATGCAAATATCTTTGTTTCTATTTTCTTTGATATCTCCCGTGCCTGGGAAAGTGTCTGGCACATAAAATGCGCCAATAAATATTAGATGAATGAAAATTCATGTAAGAACTGCAACTATTTTGAGTACAGTATAATAATAAAAGCAGTTTCCAACTGCCCTCCCCTATTCTGAACTCTTATACCATCTTTGGCTACCTAGATGTAAAACTTTATTTTTTTCTGTGATTTATCTTTCAGTAGTGAGTGTATTACTATAAACTGTAGATAAAATATTGATTTCATCTTTAGGGAATACAAACATATTTATCAAGCATTGTAAAATTTTATCCAAATCAGAGAAAGATTGATGACCAGAATGTTCGGCATTTCCCCCAGACTGAAGGACGTCTCTTACTCAATATTTTGAGTTAGATTCAACAGTTGGGTTTAATCACTTGTGCATCTAACTACAGCTTTCAGAATTCTATCATTTACTTCAACTGGAACTAGTTACTCAAGTTTCATGAAAGCACAGGTTTAACTCTTACTATTTTCTCTCACATCTGCTCTTCTATTTTCACTTAATGTTTGTTGTTCTCTTTTTCATTTTAAAGTCCTTTTTCTTCCTGTATGAGAGAAAAGCAAAATATGGCATATTAGACACTCAGAAACTCATGAAAATAGGTGGCGGAGGGGCAGAGGTATAGGGAAAGAAAGACTGATAGAAGCCTAAAGAAAGACCAAGAAAGGAAGGAAAGGTAACCCATGAAGGAAGAATGAGATGGAGAGCATTGCTTGTAATCTCAGTGATACAGGGAAAATTGAATTTGTTATAAGAAGATTTTGTTCATATTGAGTCCATCATTTTGCTATGTGACCTTGATTTTGCCAAAGTCTTAAGGGTTAAAATAATGGCAGCTTCACTTATTTTACCAGCTTGCTGTGAGAATCAAAGCAAGTCAAAGCCAATTGTAAATTGTGAAATGGATTGCAAATGTAAGGCAAGCACACTGATCTTACTGTGTTTGATTGACTGGATTTGAATTACAGCTTTGCCACTTTATAGACTAGTTTACTTATCTTTGCCTGTTGCCTATATTTAAAGAATATAGAGAAGATTGTGAAGGTTAAATTGTAAAACGCATATGAAGTGTTCTTAAAGAGCCCTGCAAATGTTGAGTGGAGCTGAAAGTGTACGTAGTCACATGATCTAACTTGATTTACTCAACCAATATGTGAGTATGCACTCAGTGTTGTTACTATTTTATATTAAGCAAGATAGCAAAACAAACAAACAAAAATCCTTACATACAGAGTAAGTAATGGACTTTTATTCTTCGACATTTTTACCGATATTGATAAAAATTTTACACTACTATTTAAACATTGTTTTACAAAAGGGAGATAGAAGAGTTTTTTTCATATTGAAGAGACTCCAGAAAAATGTTATATTCACTACAAAGTGTGGTGTTGCTCTCTACTGTTCCCCTGTGCAAAGGAGGATTATTTCCTTTTATGCAGATGTCACTAAAAAGATAGAACATCCTAATATATGAAGAAATTAAAATATAAGGGGGTTTAAAATTCTATAAATTGAATATTCTACTGATTATGTTATGAAGTTCATCTTTTTTCCCTTAAATTACTTTATATCATTCCTCCAGCTTGTGTATTTGAAATGTACTAGGGTATACATCGATGTGGCTAAGTTTAATATTGTATTTCTGTATAAGGCAGTTGAGGTCTCTGAGTTCCATAGATTCATACTGTACTGTTCAGCCTCATAATTGTTTCATGAGCGTATTTGGCTGGTCAAAACATGAACTCGATATAATTGTGTGACCTGATTAGCATAAGGTCATTCTTTCATTCAAGGAAAATCAAACTATTCACATAAATGGCAGAGTGGGTGAATAGCAGCATGTGTTTTGGTCAAGAAAGTCCACAGTTTCAGAGACTGCAAAAGCCTTCAAATTATATAAAGACAAATGATAAGTAAAAAGGAATTTAAAAATCACAGAATGTCAGAATTAGAAGAAACAGAGGTCAAGTGCTATAGTCAACAACTTATGCTTGTTCCTCTTTAGACACCATTAAGTGTGTTTTTGTTTGCTTATGGTAGATTTTTCTTTTTTTTAAACCTGAACTGTTAGGTTATTACGGAAAGAGCCCTAACTACAATCCATTTCTAACAATCCTCATTAACAAAAAGTATTAAATATGGGAATATTCTTTTCACAAAAATTGTGCTGATTGTATGCTTGGATTTATCTAAATTCAGTTTGCTTTGATTTTCATGCTGTTGATTAAAAATATTAATGCTTTCAATATCTCAGTGGAAAACTCTTTGTACTTCAGTTTAAATTGAGAAGAAAATCTCCAAATTGATATTATATTTTAATAAGTTAACTGTATAATATATACACCTGTATTTAGATCCATTCAACAACAAACATCACTGAAGCTCTGATGTATTCCAGATATTAATCTTCCTGCTGACATATGGAAATTGTGATAGAACACAAGTCAGACACCCTCAAGAAGTTCCAAGTGCATTGTGTGATATGGAGATACAATATAAATAAGCACAGTACTTATGGTCTATTACTCATCCTATCACATTTTCTAACAGTAAATGGAGGGAAAATCCAAAAGCGGTGAAAAAAGCACTGTACCCAAAGATGACATTTGTATTATTTTGAATACTGTGCTTACCTACCAGCAGGATTTCATAGGATGGGAAATAAACTAAAGAAGTGACAGAGGGAACATACAATTGCAAAGAAATCTGATCCTTCTGGCACTAATGAGAGGCACATCAGGATCAAAATATAAACAAAATGAGGACTATCCTGTGATAATTTAATTTTTTACATTTATATCTTTGCAAGGAATAGTCACTATATAGGCAAAGAACAGGAGTGGTAACATCCTAGAAAATGCTGGTGTACTATAACAAACATGTAATATTATATGTATGTGTGTATTTCATTTAATATTTTTCATCACTATAAATTTCTATCGGTTTATTGTGCCTGCTTCTTTAGTGTTTTACTGAAAATGTGTTGCAAGAAATATCTTTTTGTCAATTTCTCTTTAGCCACATTTTTAGGTTTCTGTATTATTAATACTATTTCCAGAAAAATAATATTTAGTCACTGTACATATCAAGTATGAATACTGTATTTTATTAGTATAAAAGTAACATTGCCTAAATTTTCTATTTTAATCCAACTTTATGTAATAGTAGCTTAGGCTTTATAACTTTCTGTGTGTGTAGCTTTTGGTATCCATCTTGTCAACATTTGCCCAATATTTTATGGTTAACCAGTTACTGTCATTTTGTCTTTTAATTGTAAATAACTTGAATAAAGAACCAAAGTACAGTGGCTGTGAGTGCAGGCTTTGAGATTATGTAGACCTTTTGTCAATCATGTCTCAGTACTTCTAGCTTAGTAGTTTTATATATTGAATTTCTTGGGGCCAAAATCTCTTTACTTGCAAAATGAGTATAATTTCACCTACATAATTGAGTTGTATGAAGGGTTATATGTGGAGAGATAAGTTATGAGAATATAATGTGTGCTAATTAAAAGGTCTTACATTATTGCTTTTTTGTCCCTGAAAGTTCTGTTTTCTATTTTATTTCTGATTCTTAATTTTTAACATTCACTATATTATTTGTCTAATTCCATGTATTTTAACATGTGCAATATCTATATTGCTTATTTGAATTTTTGGCCCATTGATTTTAAAGTTATATACAATTATTTTTTCTATTAATGAATAGTCATAAACTTTTGTAAAATTTATTTGAACTTACTTTTCTTTATTAAAGTTTTATTATGCATAATATATCAATATGATATTAATATATGTTAATATGAGAAATTTAGCATTATTTTTCTTACTCTCAATTTCTTATATTCTTTGTCCTATCTTTCTACAGATAAATTTTATCAAACTATTTGTTCAATTATTATTTGATCTTTTGATGATAATTTTTTACTTGAATGATTTCTTAAGTATATTATTATCATTTAGGCAATTGTAATTTAAGTCACTTAATTGTTCATTATCTAACCATTAATGTTTTTCCAGTCACTACTTCTTCAAATTGATTTAAAGTTTGGTTGGTCAAAGAATGTCTAAGAGTACATTGTTTTTTTCAGTAAGACTTTTGTGGGTTTAAATTTTCTGACCCCCTGAGTATATAACACCTTTCTGATGACTTTGCAGAGGAGTGGAAAATTGAGCATAAAATTCAGAGTTCAGTCTGTTTCCCACAGGTTCCATTTTCTTTTGCTAGTTCAAAATACAAAGCAATAGTCTTTAGAAGAAACCAGCATTACCTCCTTTGGAATTTTATTTTATTTTTTTTAAAATCTTTTCAATGAAGATGTTATTTTTACTGAATTTTGCCATAATCAGAACTTCTTTTAATTTCCAATTAGATAATTTTCTAAATATTATAAATTCCTTTCGCTTCCCCTTTCCCTCTCCCCGCTCACTCTCACTCTACCTCTTCACTGCTTCTGTTCCATCTGATATGATCTTTTTTCCTAGGAATCCTGTTTGATAATGAAATTAATGGAGTTAATGTCATTGTCTCCATGTCTCTTCTTTTTCTTATTTACTTCTGAGCTTAACATGTTAGTTCGGGGTGAATTTTAAAAATCTTTCTTCTACTTTACCAGTTGCATTTTTTAAATATTCTACCTGCTCCTTATATTTATTTTATTTTTAATTTCATTTTATTTGGGCATCATGTTTTCCATGTTTTTCAACTTTCCTCATCTCAAAGTATTTCTTCACAGTGATTGTTTAATTCTGGAAACACAGATACAATATCCACTAGAATCTTCTTGAGAATAAAATTAGAAATACTCTCCTGTTCTTAAGCTTTTTGTGGAGTATAACATATAAGTAGAAAATGCACAGATCATAAGTGCACAGCCCAATACATTGCCACCTAATGAGCACACATAGATAACCACTACCCAAAAAAATAGAAAGCTATAGGTGATTTTCTGTACATGCCCAATCACTATGCTCTGCTTCTTCCACAAAATTGATTGCTCTCCTGAATTCTGTTTGATATAGTAGTTTTGCCTGGTTTGTTTTTGTTTTGATGGAATTATATGGTATGCATTATGGTGTGCCTTGCTTCTTTCCTTCTTGCAGGATTCATCCACATTGATGTGTTTGGCTGTGATATGTCCATTTCTATTACCATATGATATTTTATTTTGTGAATAGAACATACTTCATTTATGCATTCTTCTGTTGTTAGACATTTGAATTGTCTTCATTTTTTGGATATTTCAACTAATGCTGTTATAAATATGTACACATTTCCCTTAGGTATACACCTAGGAATGGAAATGATAAGTAATAGGGCATACATAAATTCAACTTTAGCAGATAGTGCTAAGTAATTTTCCAATGCAGTTATAGAAGTTTATATGATTAACAGGAATATTAGTTACCTAATACTATATAACAGACTAATTAAATCTTAGTACTCTAACACAATAACTATTTCCTTATACCTCATGGATTAGTGGTTCAAGAATTCAATCATTTGAGGATAATGTTGGTGAGAGAATGTGGAGTGATGTTTGGCAATGATTTTGGGGTTAGGAACTTTATTTTTCTTTTTGGTAGGAGTCGATTAGGTATGGTTAGAAAAGATGGACTAACCCTCATAATTCAAAATGCTTGGTAAACTTAATTAAAGGACGGATTCATCCCATGTATAAATATTCTTTAGGGATACAAAAATAAAGTTATTCTATCAAGGAATTTACAGTCTAAATTGAGTGTTACATGTGAAAAGAACAGTTAAAATAACTGGACTGTATACTTTTCATGATGAAATTATATGCACACAAAGGTGTAGAGGGGCATGGAGTTTTCTCTTTAGAAGACTCACAAAGATTCCAGACATGCACTAGAAATTAATGGTGATTTTTGAAAAGTCTCAAATATCTAATTTTCTAAGCAAGGAATTCTAGTTTGGCACATTTTTCCATCTAAAAGTTGTTTTGACGTGCACAAGAGTCAGGGGCAGTATAAATTTTATTAGGTAAGTCTCCAAGAGTAGGCAGTAGTAAGGTCATAGAGATTTTCATGTCATAGTCTGTTGAATTTAATTATGTTGACATTGAAGAGCTGTTTTAAATAAGGTACACACGATTTTGTTTGGGAAAAGATAGTCTAGCATCGGTGTTAAATCAGTTGAAAGTATGTGCAAGTAAAGGCCAAAAAAAAAAAAATACTTGAGAGACAAGTGAAGTTTTCTATTACATGAGATTATTAAGGTCTCAATGGGGGTTAATACTCATGAAGAAAATATAAACAATATTAAAAAGGGAAAATCAATGGAACCTGTTTAACAATTGAATGAGGGTTAGTGAGAGAGGAAAAGTCATCTGTTAGATTCTGAGGTTGATGTCTGGATGAATGGCAAATTCACTGAGATCAGGATGTATGGAAGAAGCTAACTATAGAATTATTCTTCATGCCTTAACATGTTCTATAAGGAAAGCAGACAAAATGTGAACATAACAAAAACTTCACTTAAAGGGAATATTAATGAACCATAAAATCATAATAATTTATATGTAAAATAGCACACACACACACACACACACACACACACACACACACACACCATGTTATTGTTATTATAATAGCCCAAAGTGGCTCCCATGTGTGCACCTACAGTAAACACAGTAATTCTTTTTGCTGGAATAAAGGACACCCTTGGAGTCAGAGGACACTGAGAGTGAGAAATCGGTTGTCAGAAGCCACAACTTCATGGAAATGGGATGAGATTCTTATAACTCATGAAAAAAATATGCATATACCACCAGAAAATAAACGAACAAACAACAATATTCCATTCACCAGAAGGCAGAGCCATCATTCTTCTTACTCAGAGACAGAAAGATTTTTTCAAACTGCATCCTAAATAAGTATTTCCTCTTCCAGAAGATGAAAACAAGAGTAATAATATCCAGAATAATATTGTTAGACAAGTATTTCTTTTTTTTACATAAATTTGTGCTTATAACAGGACTAGGTAAGGTGAATTTGGCTTTGCACCTGCTGTTTTTGGAATTTCATACACAGGTATTTTTCTTGCCATTTTGCATAGTTTGCCTTTCTATGCCAGCAACTTGTTTGCCAAGATGTATGTTAAGCTAACTTATGTTTTCACCAGAAAACATAGAAACACTGTGGGGCTTCCTAAATAGCTGGAAAGGACCCAGTTAATCACATGCATATGACAGCTGGAGGTTCATATCCTCAGGAATGAAGTTGCAATTATACAAAACAAAGAGAAAACTTTTATCCAATGAGCTTTCTTAACTGAATTTCTAAAGTTTCCTAATCATTTGTAAATAATCTCCAATAGATGAGGGGATTTTAAGTGATTAGCTTACAGAATGCTGAAAAGATATTATTTTTCACCAAAACACTAAATCACAAGCAAAGACTTTAAACCAAATGTTGACTTACAGTTTTTGATCTGAGATGGGACCTGTGAAGTAGTCTCACTCCATATATTTGGAACAAGAATAACAAAGCCATGAGCAGGAGGGCATTTCTTCCTAGAGCTTTAAGAGTAGCTTTTAGCCTGTCAATCAATCAAACATATTTCATGTGCCAAGGTTCAGTTTAAAAAATGTAGTCTCATACACATGTACAAAGCTACAGCTCTTCAGAGTATGCTTGTTTTTCCCAATACACACAAGCATATTTATGGTAACTGTCATTTGGATTGATCAAGTGTGTGCAGAAGAGAAGAAAATGTCGTTCTTGCATAGAATATCAGAAGATGTCAGTAATTTGAGAACTAATGACTTAAAGCCTTAGGGAGAAATGAAGAAAACAGAGTAGTGTTCTTCATGATTTATTTGATGCTTACCAAATGGCATATGCTCAGTAAATCTTCTTTATACCAAAATATGCGTTACGGTCCCCTGAAACTGTCCTAAGCTAGTGAGGTGGGTACAAAACAGAAAAAGTGAAGCATGAAGATTATATGGAGGTTATAAGTATACTAAGAAGACTTTTGAAAGTCAAAAACTATGAAATTATACATTCAATTTACAGATACCACTGTTCTCAGCATCTGGAAATAAATGACCCAATATATTTTAGTCCATGAGTTTCAGAATACTTGAATTTAGGAAATAGACATTTGTCATTCGTTACCACATAAATCATTGGAGAACAGCATGCAATGCTCTCTTTATAGATGTATAAATAGCAAAATTAAAAAAAAAACCAAGTGCCCAAGAATACAATCATTTAAATATAGTAATTCATATAGTGGTATGCTATATAGCTAAACATTAATATTATACTTCTGAAAAATAATGAGAAATGCATACATACTACTAGGAGAAGAGATTAAAGAGTACATAAAAAGAGTACAAAACAGTATATATAGTATGATACTAATTGCATAAAAACATGTTTTATATTTACATGAATTATAAAATATTAAGAATTTGAAAATTATTTTTGAATAAAGAAATTATGTTTAATTTAAATACTCTATATTTTTCCAAATTATGTTCTTTGTTAGTGTTTTTTTTGTTTGTTTTTTAACATCTTTATTGGAGTATAATTGCTTTAATCACCCTGGTATCAGGGTGATGGTGGCCTTGTAAAATGAGTTTGGGAATGTTCGTCCCTCTGCTATATTTTGGAAGAGTTTGAGAAGGATAGGTGTTAGCTCTTCTCTAAATGTTTGATAGAATTCGCCTGTGAAGCCATCTGGTCCTGGGCTTTTGTTTGTTGGAAGATTTTTAATCACAGTTTCAATTTCAGTGCTTGTGATTGGTCTGTTCATATTTTCTATTTCTTCCTTGTTCAGTCTCGGAAGGTTGTGCATTTCTAAGAATTTGTCCATTTCTTCCAGGTTGTCCATTTTATTGGCGTATAGTTGCTTGTAGTAATCTCTCATGATCCTTTGTATTTCTGCAATGTCAGTTGTTACTTCCCCTTTTGCATTTCTAATTCTGTTCATTTGAGTCTTCTCCCTTTTTTTCTTGATGAGTATGACTAATGGTTTATCAATATTGTTTATCTTCTCAAAGGACCAGCTATTACTTTTATTCATCTTTGCTATTGTTTCCTTTATTTTTTTTTCATTTATTTCTGATCTGATCTTTATGATTTCTTTCCTTCTGCTAACTTTGGGTTTTTTTTTTTTTCTTCTTTCTGTAATTGCTTTAGGTGTAAGGTTACATTGTCTATTTGAGATGTTTTTTCTCCATGTGTTTGTATTTTTTACAGATATTTTCCTGTAATTGATACCTAGTTTTATAGAATTGTGGTCGGAAAAGATACTTGATGCAATTTCAGTTTTCTTAAATTTACCAAGGCTTGATTTGTGACCCAGGATATGATCTATCCTGGAGAATGTTCCAGGAGCACTTGAGAAGAATGTGTATTCTGTTGTTTTTGGATGGAATGTCCTATAAATATCAATTAAGTCCATCTTGTTTCATGTATCATTTAAAGCTTATGTTTCCTTATTTTCTTCCTTTTTTTGAATTTTATTTTATTTCTTTATACAGCAGGTTCTTATTAGTTATTTATTTTATACAAATGTATATATTTCAATCCCAATCTCCCAATTCATCACAACACCACCATCCCCCACCCCCCCACCACTTCCCCCCTTGGTATCCATACGTTTGTTCTCTACATCTTTGTCTCAATTTCTGCCCTGCAGACTGGTTCATCTGTACGATTTTTCTAGGTTCCACATGTATGTGTTAATACACGATATTTGTCTTTCTCTTTCTGACTTACTTCAGTCTATATGACTGTCTCTAGATTCATCCACGTCTCTACAAATGACCCAATGTCGTTCCTTTTTATGGCTGAGTAATATTCCATTGTATATATGTACCACATCTTGTTTATCCATTCGACTGTTGATGGGCATTTAGGTTGCTTCCATGACCTGGCTATTGTAAATAGTGCTGCAGTGAACATTGGGGTGCATGTGTCTTTTTGAATTATGGTTTTCTCTGGGTATAGGCCCAGTAGTGGGATTGCTGGGTCATAGAGTAATTCTATTTTTAGTTTTTTAAGGAACCTCCATACTGTTCTCCATAGTGGCTGTATCAGTTTACATTCCCACCAGCAGTGCAAGAGTGTTCCCTTCTCTCCACACTCTCTCTAGCATTTGTTACTTGTAGATTTTCTGATGATGCCCATTCTAACTGGTGTGAGGTGATACCTCATTGTAGTTTTGATGTGCATTTCTCTAGTAATTAGTGATGTTGAGCAGCTTTTCATGTGCTTCTTGGCCATCTCTATGGCTTCTTTGGAGAAATATCTATTTAGGTCTTCTGCCCATTTTTTTGATTGGGTTATTTGTTTTTTTAATATTGAGCTGCATGAGCTGTTTATATATTTTGGAGATTAATCCTTTGTCCATTGATTCGTTTGCAAATATTCTCTCCCATTCTGAGGTATGTCCTTTTGTCTTGCTTGTAGTTTCCTTTGCTTTGCAAAAGCTTTTAAGTTTCAGTAGGTCTCATTTGTTTTTTTTTTTTTGTTTTTACTTCCATTACTCTAGGAGGTGGACCAAAAAAGATCTTGCTGTGACTTATGCCAAAGAGTGTTCTCCCTATGTTTTCCCCTAAGAGTTTTATAGTGTCCAGTCTTACATTTAGGTCTCTAATCCATTTTGAGTTGATTTTTGTGTATGGTATTAGGGAGTGTTCTAATTTCATTCTTTTACATGTAAGTGTCCAGTTTTCCCGACACCACTTATTGAAGAGACTGTCTTTTCTAGTCTGAAGTCAGGGAGTCTGATTCCTCCAGCTCCGTTTTTTTCCCTCAAGACTGCTTTGGCTATTTGGGGTCTTTTGTGTCTCCATAAAAATTTTAAGATGAATTGTTCTAGTTCCATAAAAAATGCCATTGGTAATTTGATAGGGATTGTGTTGAATCTGTATATTGCTATGGGTAGTATAGTCATTTTCACAATATTGATTCTTCCAATCCAAGAACATGGTATATATCTCTCCATCTGTTGATATTATCTTTAATTTCTTTCATCAGTGTCTTATAGATTTCTACATACAGGGCTTTTGTCTCCCTAGGTAGGTTTATTCCTAGGTATTTTATTCTTTTTTTTTTTTTTTCGGTACGCGGGCCTCTCACTGTTGTGACCTCTCCCGTTGTGGAGCACAGGCTCTGGACACGCAGGCTCAGCGGCCAGGGCTCGGGGGCCCAGCCGCTCCGTGGCATGTGGGATCTTCCCGGACCGGGGCACCAACCCATGTCCCCTGCGTCGGCAGGCGGACTCTCAACCACTGCACCACCAGGAAAGCCCGGTATTTTATTCTTTTTGTTGCAATGGTAAATGGAAGTGTTTCCTTAATTTCTCTTTCAGATTTTTTTTTTTTGAGGTATGTGGGCCTCTCACTGTTGTGGCCTCTCCCATTGTGGAGCACAGGCTCTGGACGTGCAGGCTCAGCGACCATGGCTCACGGGCCTAGCCACTCCGCAGCATGTGGTGTCTTCGCGGACCAGAACATGAACCCATGTCCCCTGCATCGGCAGGCAGACTCTCAACCACTGCACCACCAGGGAAGCCCTCAGATTTTTCATCATTTGTGTATAGGAATGCAAGAGATTTCTGTGCATTAATTTTGTATCCTGCAACATTACCAAATTCATTGATTAGCTCTATTAGTTTCCTGGTGGCATTTTTAGGATTCTCTATGTATAGTATCATGTCATCTGCAAACAGTGACAGTTTTACTTGTTCTTTTCCAATTTGTATTCCTTTATTTCTTTT
>NC_041222.1:21780276-21781404 GCF_002837175.3 Physeter macrocephalus
AATGTGCTGTTGGATTCTGTTTGCTAGTATTCTGTTGAGGATCTTTGCATCTATATTCATCAGTGATATTGGTCTGTAATTTTCTTTTTCTGTAGTACCTTTGTCTGGTTTTGGTATCAGGATGATGGTGGCCTCATAGAATGAGTTTGGGAGTGTTCCTTCCTCTGCAATTTTTTGGAAGAGTTTGAGAAGAATAGGTGTTAGCTCTTCTCTAAATGTTTGATAGAATTCACCTGTGAAGCCATCTGGTCCTGGACTTTGTTTGTTGGTAGATTTTTAATCACAGTTTCGATTTCATTATTTTGATTGGTCTGTTCATATTTTCTGTTTCTTCCTGGTTTAGTCTTGGAAGGTTATACCTTTCTAAGAATTTGTCCATTTTTTCCAGGTTTTCCATTTTATTGGCATAGAGTTGCTTGTAGTAGTTAGCGTTGTGGTCAGAAAAGATGCTTGATATGATTTCAATTTTCTTAAATTTACTGAGGTTTGATTTGTGACCCAAGATGTGATCTATCCTGGAGAATGTTCCATGCGCACTTGAGAAGAAAGTGTAATCTGTTTTTGGATGGAATGTCCTATAAATATCAATTAAATCTCTCTGGTCTATTGTGTCATTTAAAGCTTGTGTTTCTTTATTAATTTTTTTGTTTGGATGATCTGTCCATTGGTGTAAGTGAGGTGTTAAAGTCCCCCACTATTATTGTGTTACTGTCGATTTCCTTTATATAGCTGTTAGCAGTTGCCTTATGTATTGAGGTGCCCGTATGTTGGGTGCATATATATATATATATATATAATTGTTACATCTTCTTGGATTGATCCCTTGATCATTACGTAGTGTTCTTCCTTGTCTCTTGTAACATTCTTTATTTCAAAGTCTGTTTTATCTGATATGAGTATTGCTACTCTAGCTTTCTTTTGATTTCCGTTTGCCTGGAATAGCTTTTTCCATCTCCTCACTTTCCTTTTTTTTTTTTTTTTTTTTTTTTTGTGGTACGCGGGCCTCTCACTGTTGTGGTCTCTCCCGTTATGGAGCACAGGCTCCGGACGCGCAGGCTCAGCGGCCATGGCTCACGGGCCCAGCTGCTCTGTGGCATGTGGGATATTCCCAGACCGGGGCATGAACCC
>NC_041222.1:21782403-21795113 GCF_002837175.3 Physeter macrocephalus
TTCCCTTGCTGGTTTCAATAATTTTTCTTTGTCTTTAATTTTTGCCAGTTTGATTACTTTGTATCTCGGGATGTTTCTCTTTGGGTTTATCTGTATGGGACTCTCTGCTCTTCCTGGACTTGGGTGGGTATTTCCTTTCCCATGTTAGTGAAGTTTTTGACTATAATCTCTTCAAATATTTTCTCGGGTCCTTTCTCTCTCTCTTTTCTTTCTGGGACCCCTATAATGCGAAGGTTTTTATGTTTAATTTTGTCCCAGTGGTCTCTTAGGCTGTCTTCATTTCTTTTCATTCTTTTTTCTTTATTCTGTTCCACAGGAGTGAATTCCACCATTCTGTCTTTTAGGTCACTTATCCGTTCTTCTGCCTCAGTTATTCTGCTATTGCTTCCTTCTAGTGTATTTTTCATTTCAGTCATTGTGTTGTTCATCTCTGTTTGTTCTTTAATTCTTCTACGTCTTTGTTAAACATTTCTTCCATCTTCTCAATCTTTGCCTCCATTCTTTTTCCAAGGTCCTGGATCATCTTCACTATCATTATTCTGAATTGTTTTTCTGGAAGGTTTCCTATCTCCACTCCATTTTAGTTGTTTTTCTGTGGTTTTATCTTGTTTCTTCATCTGGTACATAGCCCTCTGCCTTTTCATCTTGTCTGTCTTTCTGTGAACATGGTTGTTGTTCCACAGGCTGCAGGATTGTGGTTCTTCTTGTTTCTGCTGTCTGCCCTCTGGTGGATGAGGCTATCTAAGAGGCTTGAGCAAGTTTCCTGATGGGAGGGACTGGTGGTGGGTTGAACTGACTGTTGCTCTGGTGGGCAGAGCTCAGTAAAACTTTAATCCGCTTGTCTGCTGATGGGTGGGGCTGGGTTCCCTCCCTGTTGCTTGTTTGGCCTGAGGCGACAGAACACTGGAGCCTACCCAGGCTCTTTGGTAGGCCTAATGGCTGACTCTGGGAGTGCTTACATGAAGTACTTTCCAGAATTTCTGCTTCCGGTGTCCTTGTCCTCACAGTGAGACACAGCCACACCCCGCCTCTGCAGGAGACTCTCCGACACTAGCAGGTATTTCTGGTTCAGTCTCCTATGGGGTCACTGCTCCTTCCCCTGTGTTCCGATGCACACACTGCTTTGTGTGTGCCCTCTAAGAGTGGAGTCTCTGTTTCCCCCAGTCCTGTTGAAATCCTGCAGTCAAATCCTGCTAGCCTTCAAAGTCTGATTCTCTAGGAATTCCTCCTCCCATTGCCGGACCCCCATGTTGGGAAGCCTGATGTGTGGCTCAGAACCTTCACTCCGGTGGGTGGACTTCTGTGGTATAAGTGTTCTCCATTTTGTGAGTCACCAACCCAGCGGTTATGGGATTTGATTTTATTGTGATTGCGCCCCTCCTACCATCTCATTGTGACTTCTCCTATGTCTCCTTCTCTTGTGTTTCTTGCCTAGAGACGTTCCTTTAGCATTTGTTGTAAAGCTGGTTTGGTGGTGCTGAATTCCCTTAGATTTTGCTTGTCTGTAAAGGTTTTAATTTCTCCATTGAATCTGAATGAGATCTTTGCTGGGTAGAGTCATCTTCGTTGTAGGTTTTTTCCTTTCATCACTTTAAATATGTCCTACCACTCCCTTCTGGCTTGCAGGGTTTCTGCTGAAAGATCGGATTTGATTTTATTGTGATTGCGCCCCTCCTACCATCTCATTATGACTTCTCCTATGTCTTTGGATGTGGGGTATCTTTTTTGGTGAGTTCCAGTGTCTTCCTGTAGATGATTGTTTAGCAGTTAGTTGTCTCCTTATTTATTTTCATTTTGGATCATCTGTCCATTGGTGAAAATGGTGTGTTCTGTTAACCTTATGGGGATCCCCTTGTATGTTATTTGTTGTTTTTCCCTTGGTGCTTTTAATATTTTTCTGTGTATTTAATTTTTCAGTGTTTGATTAATATGTGTCTTGGCATGTTTCTCCTTGGATTTAACCTGTATGGGACTTTCTGTCCTTCCTGGACTGATTGACTATTTCCTTTCCCATATTAGTGTAGTTTTCAACTATAATCTCCTCAAATATTTTCTCAGACCCTTTTTCTTTCTCTTCTTCTGGGACCCCTATAATTCAAATGCTGGTGTGTTTAATGTTATCCCAAAGGTCTCTGAGACTGTCCTCAATTCTTTTCCTTCTTTTTTCTTCTGCTCTGTGGTAGTTATTTCCACTATTTTATCTTCCAGGTCACTTATCTGTTCTTCTGCCTCATTCATTCGCCTTTTGATTCCTTCTAGAGAATTCTTAATTTCTCATCTTGTGTTGCTCATCGTTGGTTATTTGCTCTTTAGTTCTTCTGTTTCCTTGTTAAACGTTTCTTGTATTTTCTCCAGTCTATTTCCAAGATTTTGGATCATCTTTACTATCATTACTCTGAATTCTTTTTCAGGTAGACTGCCTACTTCCTCTTCATTTGTTTTGTCTGGTTGGTTTTTTCCTTGCTCCTTCATCTGCTGTGTGTTTGTCTGTCTTCTCTTTTTGCTTAACTTACAGTTTTTGGGGTCTCCTTTTCTCAAGCTGAAGGTTTGTAGTTCCCATTGCTTTTTGTTTTCTGCTTCCAGTGGCTAAGGTTGGTTCAGTGGGTTTTGTAGGCTTCCTGGTGGAGGGGACTGGTGCCTGTGTTCTGGTGGATGAGGCTGGATCTTGTATTTCTGGTGGGCAGGACTGTGTCCAGTGGTGTGTTTTGGGTTGTCTGTGAACTTAGTATGATTTTAGGCAGCCTCTCTGCTAATGGATGTGGTTATGTTCCTGTCTTGCTGGTTGTTTAGCATGGGGTATCCAGCACTGGAGCTTGCTGGCCGTTGACTGGAGCTGCGTCTTAGCGCTGAGATCGAGATCTCTGGGAGAGCTTTCGCCATTTGATATCACCTGGAGCTGGGAGGTCTCTGGTGGACCAGTGTCCTGAATTCGTCCCTCTTAACTCAGAGGCACAGGCCTGACGCCCGGCCAGAGCACAAAGACCCTGTCAGCCACACAGCTTCACCGAGCCAAGGATTCCCGTTGAGGGATTACAGCAGCTGATGACTCCTGGCCTGGGGCTCTAGGTAAGCCACTTACAAGGCTTTGGTACGAAGTTCAAAAACTGAGCCTTGATAGTGTGACACAGGAGATGCTCGGGACCCAGAGGCGGGAAACCTGGAGCTGGCGGAAGTGACATAAGGCCAGTCGCTGGAGGAGCGCATCTTAGGCTTCTAAAAATGCATCAAGCATCCACTGCATAGAAGTCTGATTTTCTCCTGTTGTAATTCACTTTCCAGTCCTTGCAGATTGGTTCTATTAGGTCACTCTTTTGATAATCAGCAAGGCTGCTCACCGCTCCAGTCGGCAGGTTATTTCCCACCTTAAATGGGAAGATCTGTTAGTGTTTTAAAATCCAAAAATTTAATGCTCTTTTAACATAAAGCTATTATATAACTTTTAAATATAGATTTGGAACATGTACATCTTTATAAAAATTGAAGACAAACTAACGGTGTAGTTTATTGAAAGTAAGAAAAACTACCTTTGAGAGATTTTCAGGGTATCACACAGCATTCCTGCTGTGTTGATCTGAACAGTTTTCCTTTCAGTCCCTCTCCACAGTGATGCACTTAGTGATGAAGAATTATCTCCACATGGGGCAGTCCACGTTCCTCCTTCTTGGCACATTGCATAGTTTTATCAACACTTTGGTACAAGGTCAGTGTGCATAGTGAGGCACATCAGAGCCTACTCAGTTTTTATCTATTCACAAGGAAAATAAAATATTTTTGAAAATTAGGAAAGTATTTTTTTTGAAGTACTGTTGCCCTCGCTCTGGTGTTGAGGAGATACTACTGCTCTGGATTTTATAAACTACCATAGCAATTGAAGCAGACATATTTCAAATTAACGTATTTGTGAAGTGAATAAAGTAACCATTTATTTGACTAATTTTTGTACAGTTTGTTTATGCTTTTCTTGTTTTTCTTAGGATGGAAAAGGAAGATAATTGTGTAGACTGAATTGTGTAGAACTCATTATTGTTTACTCTGCTACTTACCCAATTTAATCACATGATTAATGTTAAATTTGGAAGAGATTTGTCCTATATTTCTCTCTGTATTCATGAACTCTCTTTATATCATGAGAAGGAACTTTTAAATAAGTTTTTTTCCCCAAAGTGGAAAATATATTTTTTTCTAAATTTTCAGCTGAATTGGAATCTTATGAATCAGAAGAACTAATTTTTTTCCTTATATGAGTAGACAAAAGGGAGAAATGAAAGTAACAACCCAGACAGTGATCCAGTGGATCTGCAGCTTCAAGCCTGCAAAGTACTAAAATGGCCCATGAGCAGAGGTCGTAATGAAAGTCTTCATTCACCTTACCTAACCAGTCTTGCACTTTGGATAACAGCAACCACAAAAGGCCTAAAGCCACTTGGTAAATTCTAGATATAACCTGCCCTGAAAGAATAAGGATTTATCTCTAAAAACAGATGTTTATTTAGACATTGAGTAGATACTAGTGCTAGATACAGTATCAAGTGCTTTGCATAAAAAATCTCATTTAACTTTCGAAATGACCCTGGATATTGTGTTATCATTTCCATTTTCTAGAAGAGGAAAGTAAGGCCTGAAAATTTTAATACATCATCAAAAATTACACAGCCAGTTTATTGCAGAGCTAGGAATCAAATCTAGGTTTATGTGAATCCAAAGTCCATGTTCTTAACCAACCATTTACATTACTAAACTAAGACTAAAGGGTAAAATATTATGAGCAGGTAGTCATTGTTTAGCAATGATTAATAAAAACATTCCTTGGACATGCTTAATTATTTAATATTATTTATATTGAGTTCATACATGCTACATTAATTTAATTGTATTAGCATTCTATTTTTACCAATCTGATTAAAACTGAGTGACTCTAGTGGAAAAGAATAATTGCCTGCTCAAATTCTTAACTAGAAATATGAGATTTAAAAACATGTAAATCAAAACAAATCATTGTTCTCTTAAACCATTTAGTTTTGGAGTAGTTTGTTATATAGCAATAGATAACCAGAATAAAATTTAGTGTTGGAAAAGGGGTGATGCTATAAAAAAAAAATGTGTCTTTGGCTTTGGCATCAAGTTAAGGCAGAAGGAATGGAAGAGCGTTGATCAAACTCTTAAGTGAATAATAGTGAGTATTATGTTACTGGAGATTGGAAAAAATGCACATGTTGTACTGTTACCAAACCAGTTTCATTTGCACAATGCACAGCAAGTCAAACACTGAGACCTTTAGGTTCTCAGCAGAGAAAAGTTTTACTCACAAGGCAGCCAAGCAAGGAGAGAGGAGAACAAACCTCAAATCTGCCCCTGCAAAGGCAAGGGGCTGGGGATATTTATGGGATAAGTAGGGTTGTCTGAGGCATGGGGAGCATGGGGAAAGGTGATTGGAGACAAGAAAAAGGTGAGATGTTCTGTGCAGGCACAAGGAAGCTACATGCTTCTCCATGGGAAGCATGTTCAGAAAATGGCTGTGTAAGCATGTTCTGAGGGTGGAGTTTTTGGCCTTATGAAGTTAAAAGATCACTGGGTAGACCCTCCAGCATGCCCAGTTAGAGGATTGGTGGTCTTGACCAGTCTTAACAGACTTGAGCTCAAAGTGGACACAGCTGACCCCAAGTTCCTGAAAAACAACTTGGGCAGACATCTTATTGTTTAAGCTAGTGATGCTTGGAGGACATGCAAAGTTTCTGTAACAATAACAGTGATCTTGATCCATGAATGGAGATTACAGTTCATCATTTATTAAGCAAGTTATAGTTTAATGGATCTAACTGATAACTAGCCTTGGTTTCAGTATCCTTGCAGAATGGTTAGTAACATTTTTGCCTCCACTAACAGGAAAATTAGAAGGGTACCTAATGATCTCAGATCTGGATAAGTGATTTTCTAAGAAATTCTGAAATTTCCAACTGACTTCTCTTTTTGCCTAAAATAAAATAAATAGAAATGAACTATAAATAAAGTAAATAAAACAGGAAAAAATGAAATAAAAGAACTGTATAATTTGAAAAACAGAAAGCCCACAAACTGTTTAAAGGAATTTTATCAGCATTTACTAAAACATGCAAGGACAGTTCAAATATAAAGAGATCCTTGGCAATCCAGTTATCCACGAGCAGAAAGCAGACTGAAGAAGCTACTTGGTTGTAAATATGTGTCATTTCTTATAAAAATGGAAAAAGACTCAGATGGAAGTTTCCCCATCCAATGAAAATATCTCTGAATGCTCATCGTTACTAAATAAATTCCAATTTCTTTAGCTTCATGTTATCGCCTCTCTTGGTCTATGCTTAAAATATTTTACTACATGTAATTGTGAAAAATTACATGTTTATTTTATATCTAAAACTTGTCTGAATTCTTGAAACTAAAAGTCTATAAACAAACTCAAAAAAAATTTTTTCCTCTACCTTTTGTGTAACTTTAACCCAAAGTCTCATTTATTCATGGATTCATGATTTATACAGGATCACACAAAGTGTTTGAAGTCTGAACTTACAGTAGGCTCTTTCTCATTTTACAAAGAATTGACCTTGGCCCTAGCTTCATGTTTAGAGATTGGTGTCAATAGAGAAATTAAATTAGGTTTAACTGTTTAATAATAAGCGTTGCTAGAGGTGTGAGGCTATATTGATATGACTGATCAAACACATTTTCCTGTGATAGAAAACGTTTGTATTGCAGTCACATATGTTGTGATAAAATTAGTTTTGTTTAGGATGTTCCTTGTGTGTTCATTTCTGCTTCTCATATCCAGTTATTTTCTTCTAAGGTTTAAAACAGAAAGGTCATGGTTAGTTAAACTTCACAATTTCCAAAACAGTCTCAGAAAACATATCTTTAGCTATCATAAAAATGATAATTTTAAAGATATGGGAGGTATTTTTTTCTAATCTGATAATTATATCTATCTATCCATGTACCTCTACCATCATATATTTCCTTTAGGTGATTGCAGTTGTGAAGTGCTTTTGCTTAAATATGCACAGTCTATGCATCCAGTCTTGTTTATGCCGTCATCACAACAACCTTACTGGGTGGACACACAATCCTCTAATTACAATTGAGAAATGAAGTCATTTATAGGTTAAGCAACTTATGTAACTCCCTATAGCTAATTATGGAAATAACTCATTTTGGCATTACCATAGTTTCATTTAGATGAGGGATAGTGAAAGGAAAATTAGAAGAACAAATTACTTGTTATGATCTCATTAATAATTGAATAAAGGCACAAATATAAGCAGGGAACGCTTGTTGCACTTGACACTGAGATTTAAATGCAACCAGAATTGTCCTTAAGGCCCAGCAGTTAAAACATTGTAGTCTCTCTTGATCTTCTGGTATCTTCTCAGAGAGCCTTTCACTGTGAAGAAGTGTTGAAACAACTGTGTGTATGTTTGTAATCTGTTAGGTTGGGGATAGGTTTTTCGCTAGGCAGTACTAGGAGAGACCTGCAAAAAAAAATTACCCTGTAAAAAAGGGTGAGTGAAAACCCCACAAAACAGGGGGAAATGGTGAATTCTTTCTAAATTCTATGAGTTTACGTTAATCTAGGAACAGATTGTATCACAGCTTCAATTTTTTTAAATTATAGAGCTTAATTTGTGTGTGTGTGTGTGTGTGTGTGTGTGTGGTCAGTCGGTTGGTTGGTTTTGGACTGATATTATTGCAAAGAAACATATTCTTTGAACTACAGCATCTTATAAGAAACAATAATAGCAAGTATTTTAGAAGCAAACCTTCAGTTTTTTAGGCTGCCCACTGTCTGTGGTACAATAAGAATCATCTGCTGGTACGAAATAAAATCAATTCCAGATTTTCTGACCAGAAATCTGAAAAGAACAAGACACGAGAATTCCTTTTCTTTGGCAAAGGAAAGATCATACTCAGCTGCATTTCCACATCAACCCCTTTGCAGCAGAGCTGGTCACAATCATGGCATGTCACAGGGGCTCTCAGCTATAGGCTAATCTCCTGGGTGGCTGGATACCTATATTTTTAGAAGGCTGTGAATGTTACTTTAAATTATTTAGCAGTTGGTTGGCTCACATAAGCCTTATGCACTTGCATAACACTTCAGCAAGCTGCTCCTATTTAAGTAATATAGAAAGAAATAGTAACGGATTTGACATCATAAGCCTTAATAATCATACTGTTGTACACACAAATACTCATCACTGAAATGTCTAGGTTTTTCAGATTTATTTTTCTTAACCTGCTAAAGTGTAAATATTCAAGTACTACATTCAGTCCCAAATTTTAAGCCAAATATTTGATTTCATCAGTAAATTAGAACATTTTCCCTCTCCATATTGTCATAATCTTGGACTTTTCTTAAAAAATAAAATTCCTGCTCAATTTTAAGAATATTTTCAGGGGCTTCCCTGGTGGCGCAGTGGTTGAGAGTCCGCCTGCCGATGCAGGGGACACGGGTTCGTGGCCCGGTCCGGGAAGATCCCACGTGCCGCGGAGCGGTTGGGCCCGTGAGCCATGGCCGCTGAGCCTGCGCGTCCGGAGCCTGTGCTCCGCAACGGGAGAGGCCACAACAGCGAGAAGCCCGCGTACAGGAAAAAAAAAAAAAAGAAAAAAAAAAAACACACGAATATTTGCAAACTATTCAAGAAGATATATGTTTTTAAGCGTATATTAATGTTAAATTTATTCATCACTTCTTGGATTGCTCTAATCAAGAACTTGTTCAGGAAGAAATTAAATCCTTCAGAGAAAAGATTAGTTCAAATTGTTAAGTGTCATCAAAAATTAGGATAAAACTTATTCTCAACCAGCTAAAAACTTTTTAAACTTAATTTGAAATTATCTACAACCACATATAAATTAAAAAAAAATCAAAATTCTGTAACCTAGTTCTGTGCATCTTAAAAAATTGGTTAAATATAATTATTTTCAACTAAGCCAAGTATGTTTGCATTACATATTCCAAATACAGAAGTAATCAATGTGCTTATATAGTTGTGGGTAGTCAAAATCTTGGTTTATGTTTTTAAGTGCTGCAATAATTATGGGGAGATGGAAGGTGTTTGTGAAAATAGCAACTGCAAATTTAAGCAGTTATTGAATGCTTACAATTCATCTAATAATTGTTATATATTATAACTAAAATTGGGCGTGAGAGGGAGTGGTTCTTTTTTGAAGTTACATTTCATGTAAGCTGACATGTCAAATTATATTAATTCTTCCTTTTATGTGTGTGATAGTTTCAGACCATTTCACATTCGTACCAGTAATGCATCAGGGTTCCTATTGCTCCACATTCTCACCAACACTTGTAATTTTTGTTTTTCTGATAGTGGCCATTCTAAGGATGTGAGATGATATCTCACTGTAGTTTTAATCTGCATTGCACTGATGATTAGTGACGCTGAGCATTGTTTCATATGCTTGATGGCTTGACTATTATATGTTTTCATAGTCATCTATTTAATCATCTATTTAGGTTCTTTGACAATTTTTAAATCAGGTTTTCATTTTTCTGTTGAATTGCATGTTTATATATATATATATTTAATGTATGATTTTTTTTTTGTCTTTGCCAATTTTTTTTATTGCATTAAAATTGCTTTACAACGTTGTGTTACTTTCTGCTGTACAATGAAGTGAATCAGCTATAGGTATACCTTTATCCCATCCCTCTTGGACCTCCTTCCCCACTTTCCCCACCCTGATCTAGGTCATCACAGAGCACCGAGCTGAGCTCCCTGTGCTATACAGCAGGTTCCTACTAGCTATCTATTTTACACATGGTAGTGTGTTTACCTCAAACCTAATATCCCAGTTTGTCCCACCCTCCCCTTTCCCCCCATGTCCACATGTCCATTCTCTATGTCTGCATCTCTATTCCTGACCTAAAAATAGGTTCATCTGTACCATTTTTCTAGATTCCACATATATGCAGAATATACGATATTTGTTTTTCTCTTTCTGGATTATGTCATTCTGTATGACAGACTCTAGGTCCATCCACATCTCTACAAATGACCCAATTTCATTCCATTTTGTGGCTGAGTAATATTCCATTGTATACATGAACCACATCTTTTTTATCTATTCATCTGTAGACGGACATTTAGGTTGTTTCCATGTCCTGGCTATTGTAAATAGAGCTGCAATGAATATTGGGGTACATGTGTCGTTTGTATTATGGTTTTCTCAGCGTATATGCCCAGTAGTGGGCTTGCTGGGGCATATGGTAGTTCTATTTTTAGTTTTTTAAGGAACCTCCATAGTGGCTGTATCAATTGACATTCCCACCAACAGTGCAAGAGGGTTCCCTTTTCTCCACACCCTCTCCAGCATTTATTGTTTGTAGATTTTTTGATGATGGCCATTCTGACAGGTTTGAGGTGATACCTCATTGTAGTTTTGATTTGCATTTCTCTAATAATTAGGGATGTTGAGCATCTTTTCATGTGCCTCTTGACCATCTGTATGTCTTCTTTGGTGAAATGTCTATTTAGGTCTTCCACCCATTTTTTAACTGGGTTATTTGTTTTTTTGATATTGAGCAGCATGAGCTGTTTGTATATTTTGGAGATTAATCCTTTGTCCGTTGCTTCACTTACAAATATCTTCTCTCATTCTGAGTGTTGTCTTTTCATCTTGTTTATGGTTTCTTTTGCTGTACAAAAGCTTTTAAGTTTTATTAGGTCCCATTTTTTATTTTTGTTTTTATTTTCATTACTCTAGGAGGTGGGTCAAAAAAGATCTTGCTGTGTTTATGTTCAGGAGTGTTTTTCCTATTTTCCTCTAAGAGTTTTACAGCGTCCTGTATTATATTTAGGTCTTTAATCCATTTTGAGTTTATTTTTGTGTATGGTGTTAGGTAGTGTTCTAATTTCATTCTTTTACATGTAGCTGTCCAGTTTTCCCAGCACCACTTATTGAAGAGGATGTCTTTTCTCCATTGTATGTTCTTGCCTCCTTTGTCATAGATTAGGTGACCATATGTGCGTGGGTTTGTCTCTGGGGTTTCTATCCTGTACCATTGATTTATATTTCTGCTTTTGTGCCAATACCATACTGTCTTGATTACTGTAGATTTGTAGTATAGTTTGAAGTTGGGGAGCCTGATTCCTCCCGCTCCGTTTTTCTTTCTCAAGAGTGCTTTGGCTATTTGGGGTCTTTTGTGTTTGCATACAAATTGTAAATTTTTTTGTTTTAATTCTGTGAAGAATGCCATTGGCAGTTTGATAGGGATTGCACTGAATCTGTGGATTGCTTTGAGTAGTACAGTCATTTAAACAATAGTTATTCTTCCAATCTAAGAACATGGTATATTTATCCATCTGTTTATGTCATCTTTGATTTCTTTCATCAGTGTTTTAAAGTTTTCTAAGTACACGTCTTTTGCCTCCTTAGGTAGGTTTATTCCTAGGTGTTTTATTCTTTGTGTTGTGATGGTAAATGGCATTGTTTCCTTGATTTTTCCTTCTGATTTTTTGTTGTTAGTGTATAGGAATACCAGAGATTTCTGTGCATTAATTTTGTATCCTGCAAACTTATCAAATTCATTGATTAGTTCTAGTAGTTGTCTGGTGGCATCTTTAGGGTTTTCTATATATAGTATCCTGTCATCTGCAAACAGTGACAGTTTTACTTCTTCTTTTCCAATTTGTATTCATTTTATTTCTTTTTCTTCTCTGATTGCCATGGCTAGGCCTTCCAAAACTATGTTGAGTAAGAGTGATGAGAATGGGCATACTAATCTTGTTCCTGATCTTAGTGGAAATGCTTTCAGTTTTTCACCATTGAGTATGTTCTTTACTGTGAGTTTGTCATATATGGCCTTTCTTATGTTGAGGTAGGTTCCCTCTCTGCCCATTTTCTGGAGAGCTTTTATCATAAATGGCTGTTGAATTTTGTCAAAAGCTTTTTCTGCATCTATTGAGATGATCATGTGTTTTTTATTCCTTTATTTGTTATTATGGTGTATCACCTTGATTGATTTGCATATATTGAGGAATCCTTGCATTCCTGGGATAAATCCCACTTGATCATGGTGTACGATCATTTTAATGTGTTGTTGGATTCTGTTTGCTAGTATTTTGTTGAGGATTTTGGCATCTATGGTCATTAGTGATATTGGTCTGTAATTTTCTTTTTTGTGTGTGATATCTTTGTCTGGTTTTGGTATCAGGGTGATGGTGGCTTCGCAGAATGAATTTGGGGGTGTTCCTCCCTCTGCCATTTTGTGGAAGATTTTGAGAAGGATAGGTGTTACCTCTTCTCTAAATGTTTGATAGAATTCACCTGTGAAGCCATCTGGTCCTGGACTTTTGTTTATTGGAAGATTTTTCATTATGCTTTCAATTTCATTACTTGTGATAGGTCTGTTTATATTTTCTAATTCTTCCTTGTTCAGTCTTGAAAAATTGTACCTTTCCAAGAATTTGTTCTTCATGGTTGTCCATTTTATTACCATATGCTTGTTTGTAGAAGTCCCTTATAATTCTTTGTATTTCTTCAGTGTCATTTGTTGTTTCTCCTTTTTCATTTCTAATTTTACTGATTGCATCCTCTCTCTTCTTGATGAGTCTGGCTAAAGCTTTATCAATTTTGTTTATCTTCTCAAAGAACCGACTTTTAGTTTTATTGATCTTTGCTACCATTTCCTTCATTTATTTTTCATTTATTTCTGATCTGAT
>NC_041222.1:21802648-21828801 GCF_002837175.3 Physeter macrocephalus
TATGGTGTATCACCTTGATTGATTTGCATATATTGAGGAATCCTTGCATTCCTGGGATAAATCCCACTTGATCATGGTGTACGATCATTTTAATGTGTTGTTGGATTCTGTTTGCTAGTATTTTGTTGAGGATTTTGGCATCTATGGTCATTAGTGATATTGGTCTGTAATTTTCTTTTTTGTGTGTGATATCTTTGTCTGGTTTTGGTATCAGGGTGATGGTGGCTTCGCAGAATGAATTTGGGGGTGTTCCTCCCTCTGCCATTTTGTGGAAGATTTTGAGAAGGATAGGTGTTACCTCTTCTCTAAATGTTTGATAGAATTCACCTGTGAAGCCATCTGGTCCTGGACTTTTGTTTATTGGAAGATTTTTCATTATGCTTTCAATTTCATTACTTGTGATAGGTCTGTTTATATTTTCTAATTCTTCCTTGTTCAGTCTTGAAAAATTGTACCTTTCCAAGAATTTGTTCTTCATGGTTGTCCATTTTATTACCATATGCTTGTTTGTAGAAGTCCCTTATAATTCTTTGTATTTCTTCAGTGTCATTTGTTGTTTCTCCTTTTTCATTTCTAATTTTACTGATTGCATCCTCTCTCTTCTTGATGAGTCTGGCTAAAGCTTTATCAATTTTGTTTATCTTCTCAAAGAACCGACTTTTAGTTTTATTGATCTTTGGTACTGATTTCTTCATTTCTGTTTCATTTATTTCTGCTCTGATCTTTATGATTCCTTTCCTTCTATTGACTTTGGGTTATCTTTGTTCTTCTTTCTCTATTTGCTTTAGGTGTAAGGTTAAATTGTTTATTTGAGATTTTTCTTGTTTCTTGAGGTGAGATTGAGTTGCTATAAACTTCCCTGTTAGACCTCCTTTTGCTGCATCCCATAGGTTTTGGGTCATCGTGTTTTCATTGTCATTTGTTTCTATGTATTTTTTAATTTCTTTGATTTCTTCAGTGATCTCTTGGTTATTTAGTTGTGAACTGTTTAGCCTCCATGTATTTGTGTGTTTTACAGTTTTTTTTTCCTGTAATTGATTTCCAATCTCATAGCATTTTGGTCAGAAAAGATACTTAATACTATTTCAATTTTCTTAAATTTCCTGAGGCTTGATTTGTGACCCAAGATGTGATCTGTCCCAGAGAATATTCCATGTACAGTTGAGAAGAAAATGTGTTCTGCCACTTTTGGGTCGAATGTCCTATAAATATCAATTAAATATATTTGCTCTATCATGCCATTTAAAGCTTCTGTTTCCGTATTTATTTTCTGTTTGGATGATCTATCTATTGGTGTAAGTGAGGTGTTAAAGTCCCCTACTATTATTGTGTTACTGTCAGTTTCCCCTTTTATAGCTTTTAGCATTTGCCTTATGTATTGAGGTGCTCCTATATTGGGTGCATAAATATTTACAATTGTTATCTTCTCCTTAGATTGATCCATTGATCATTATGTAGTGTCCTTCCTTATCTCTTGTAACAGTCTTTATTTTTAAGTCTATTTTATCTGATAGAGGTATTGCTACTCCAGCTTTCTTTTGATTTCCATTTGTGTGGAATATCTTTTTCCATCCCTTCACTTTCAGTCTGTATGTGTTCCCAGGCCTGAAGTGGGTCTCTTGTAGACAGCTTATATATGGGTCTTGTTTTTGTATCCATTCAGCCAGTCTGTGTCGTTTGGTGGAGCATTTAATCCATTTACATACAATATTATTATTCGTATGTATGTTCCTGTTACCATTTTCTTAATTGTTTGGGGTTTGTTTTTGTGGGTCTTTTCTTCTCTTGTATTTTCCACCTAGAAAAGTTCCTTTATCATTTGTTGTAAAGCTGGTTTGATGGTGCTGAATTCTCTTAGCTTTTGCTTGTCCATAAAGCTTTTGATTTCTCCATCGAATCTGAATGAGATCCTTGCCAGGTAGAATAATTTTGGTTGTAGGTTTTTCTCTTTCATCACCTTAAGTATATCCTGCCACTCCCTCCTGGCCTGCAGAGTTTCTGCTGAAAAATCATCTGATAACCTTATGGGGATTCCTTTGTATATTATTTGTTGCTTTTCCCTTGCTGCTTTTAACGTTTTTTGTGTGTATTTAATTTTTGTTAGTTTGACTAATATGTGTCTTGGCATATTTGCCTTTGGATTTAACCTGTATGGGATGCTCTGCACTTCCTGGAGTCGATTGACTCTTTCCTTTCCCATGTTAGGGAAGTTTTCAACTCTAATCTCTTCAAATATTTTCTTAGATCCTTTCTTCTTCTCTTCTTCGGGGATCTCTATAATTCGAATGTTGGTGCATTTAGTGTTGTCCCAGACGTCTCTGGGATTATCTTCAATTCTTTTCTCTTTATTCTGCTCATCGGCAGTTATTTCTACCATATGTCTTCCAGCTCACTTATTTGTTCTGCTGCCAGTGTTATTCTGTTATTGATTCCTTCTAGTGTATATTTCATTTCAGTTATTGTGCTGTTCATCTCTGTTTGTTGGTACTTGAGTTCTTCTAGATGTTTGTTAAACATTTCTTGTATTTTCTCAATCCATGTTTCCATTGTATTTCTGAGATTTTGGATCATCTTTAGTATCATTTCTTTGAATTATTTTTCAGGTAGGTTGCCTATTTCCTCTTCATTTATTCATGTTAGGGAAGTTTTCAACTCTAATCTCTTCAAATATTTTCTTAGATCCTTTCTTCTTCTCTTCTTCGGGGATCTCTATAATTCGAATGTTGGTGCATTTAGTGTTGTCCCAGACGTCTCTGGGATTATCTTCAATTCTTTTCTCTTTATTCTGCTCATCGGCAGTTATTTCTACCATATGTCTTCCAGCTCACTTATTTGTTCTGCTGCCAGTGTTATTCTGTTATTGATTCCTTCTAGTGTATATTTCATTTCAGTTATTGTGCTGTTCATCTCTGTTTGTTGGTACTTGAGTTCTTCTAGATGTTTGTTAAACATTTCTTGTATTTTCTCAATCCATGTTTCCATTGTATTTCTGAGATTTTGGATCATCTTTAGTATCATTTCTTTGAATTATTTTTCAGGTAGGTTGCCTATTTCCTCTTCATTTATTTGGTCTTGTAGGTTTTTACCTTGCTCCTTCATCTGTGATATATTTTTTTGTCATCTCATATATATATATATTTTTTGATGGGTGGTATTGTGTTCTTGTTGTACTCGTTGTTTGGCTGGGTGCTTCATGTACTGGAGTTTGTAGGCTATTTGGTAGAGCTGGGTCTTGGTGTTGAGATGAGGACCTCCAGGAGACTTCACTCTGATGAATATTCCCTGGGGTCCCAGATTCTCTGTTAGCCCAGTGGTTCATACTCAGAGCTCCCACCATAGGAACTCTAGCCTGAGCCCTGGCTCATGAACCAAGATCCCACAAGCTGTGTGGGGTGGAAAAAAAAAAAAAAGAGAAGAAAAAACAAAAAAAGCAGAACAATAATAAAGAGTAAAAAATAAAATTAGATTAGAAAACTAATAGATATGTTAGAAAGAATTAAAAAATAAAAATATATATGAAAGAACAACCAGAAGGTAAAACAGAACCACAATAGTAAAAAAGAGGAGAAAAAGAAAAAAAAAAAAAAAAAAGCCAAAAAAGGTCTTGGCTGTGGGGGATGAGGCTTAGGCATTGGTGGGTGGTGGGTGGGGCTTATGCTTAGGACCCACAGGGCAGGAAAAGGCCCTTCGGGGTGGGGGTGGGGCTTAGGGCTTAGGCTCAATGCAGCAGGAGGGGCCCAGGCATGCCTCTGGCCTTGGAGGGCAGAGGACCAGGTCCAGGACCCCAGGAGGCTCACTGGGCCTGAGTGGGTGACGGAAACACTAGGTGCATTCCCCCTGATCCTCCAGTCCTAGAGAGCCCCTCCCCATTGGCCTCTCCTTCTTCTCCCCCTTCACCATGCCCCTAGGACCCAGATGGCCAAAGGGGACCCTGGAAGGCAGGGGACCAGACCAAGAAGCCCAACAGGCTTCCCGGGTCTGAGTGGGTGGGGGAAAGGCCTGCAGCACCTCCCCTCATCCCCCAGCCCTGGCTGGTCCCCCCTGTCCACCTCTCCTCCTCTTACTCCCTCCTCTCTCCCTTCTATGCCCCTAGGACCCCCACAGCTGGAGGGGGCCTTAGAGGGCAGAGGACCAGGCCTGGGAACCCAGCAGGCTTCCTGGGGCCCAAGTGGGTGGGGGGAATGCCTGCTGCGCCTCCCCTGACCCCGTGATCCCAGAGGGCCCCTCCTGCCCACCTCTCCTCTTCTTCCCCTGCCTCCCGCCTATGCCCCTAGGACCCATGTGGCCCAGAGGGGGCCTTAGCAGGCTGGGGACCCAGGCTGGGATCCCAGCAGGCTTCCCAGGACCGAGTGGATGGGGGAAATGCCCACCATGCTCCCCTGATCCTCCAGTCTTGGAGGGTCCTTCCCTACTGTCCTCCTCATCTTACCCCCTCCTCCTTCCCTGCCAACCTCTAGGACCCATGAGGCCAGAGGGGGCCCCAGAGAATGGAGGACCAGGCCTGGGAGCCCAGCAGGCCTCCTGGGGCTTGAGTGGGTGAGGGAAACACCTGTCACCCTCCCCTGATCCTCCGGTCTCGGAGGGCCCCACCCACCTGCCTCTCCTTTCTCCCCTGCCTCCCTCCAACCCCCCTAGAACCAAAGTGGCCTGGAAGGGTCGTCAGAGGGCAGAGGAACAGGCCCGGGAGCCCTGCAGGCTTCCCAGGGCCCAACTGGGCAGGGGAGATGCTAGGTATGCTCCCCCTCATCCTCTGAGCCCCTGAGGGTCCCTCCAGGCATGGGAACCTCTCCTCCATCCCAGCCACCCCTCAGGTACACCAGTGCTATCCAGCCTCCACTTCTCTTCCCCCCTCACTCCCACCTCATCCTACCCAGTTGCTCCCGGTTTCCTCCCATCTCCTTGGGCGTCAAGATCCCTCACCAGTATCCAGCAGGCACCCTAGTTGTGGGGAGATGCCATGAGTTTATATTTTGGATATTGACTCCTTAGCAGATGTACAGTTTGCAAGTATTTTCTCCCATTCTGTAGGTGCCTTTTCACTCTGTTGATAATTTCCTTTGCTGTGCAGAAGCTCTTTAATTTGATGTAATCTTCCATGTCTGTTTTCACTTTTGTTGCCTGCACTTTTGGTGTCATATCAAAGAAAACATTGCAAAATCCAATGTCTAGAAGATTTAACCTATGCTTTCTTCTAATAATTTTATTGTTTAAGGTTTTACATTTAATTCTCTAATCCATTTTGAATTGATTTTTGTGTATGATGTAAGAGAAAGGTCCAATTTTTTTCTTCCATGGGGATATCCAGCTTTCCTAACATCATTTGTTGAAGAGACAATCCTTTCCCCATTATGTAGCCTTAGCACCCTTATCAAAGATCATTTGATCATATTCATGAGAGTTTATTTCTCTTCCATTGGTCTTTATGTCTGCTTTTATACCAGTGACATACTGTGTTTTGATTACTCCAGCTTTGTAGTATGTTTTGATATCGGGGAGTATGATTTGAAGTCAGGACCTGTAAGCTTTGTTTTTCTTTCTCAAGACTGTTTTGCCTAATTGGGGTCCTCTGAAATTTCAGATGGACTTTAAGATTTGTTTCTACTTCTGCAAAAACTGCCACTGGGATTTTGATAAGAATTACATTGAATTTGTAGCTTGCTTTGGGTAGTCTGGGCATTTTAACAACATTAAGTCTTCCAGTCCATGAACATGGGGTTTTTTCATTTATTTGTGTCTTCTTTAATTTCTTTCAGGAACATTTTATAGTTTTCAGCATACAAGTCTTCTCCATCCTTGGTTAAGTTTGTTCCTAAATATTTTATTATTTTTGATGCTATTGTCAGTGGTAATGTTTTCTTAATTTCCTTTTGAGATTGTTCATTATTAGTGTGTAGAAACACAACTGATTTTTATGTGTTGATTTTATATCTTGCAAATTGGCTGAATGTATTAGTTCTAACAGTTTTTTTTTTGGTGTGTGTGTATAATGTCTGATATTTTCTATAGCTAAGATCATGTCATCTATGAAAAGACATAATTTTACTACTCCCTTTCTGATTTGGATGTATTTTATTCCTTATTTTTGCCTAATTGCTTTGGCTAGTACTTCCAATATTATGTTGACTAGAAAGGGGAAAAGCAGGAAATCTTATCTTGTTCCTGATCTTAGTGGAAAAGCTTCCAATTTTCCACCATTGAGTATGATGTTAGCTGTGGGCTATTCATATATTGCCTTTATTTTTTTAAAGAAGTATTCTTCTATTTTTAGTTTCTTTAGTGTTTTTATTATGAAAGTATGTTGGATTTTGTCAAATGCTCTTTCTGCATCATTTGAGATAATTGTGTATGTGTGTGTATGTTTCCCTTCTGTTAACATGGTATATTACATTGATTTTTTGTATGCTTAGTCACTCTTACATCACAGGAATAAATCCCATTTGGCCATAGTGTATAATGGTTTTAATGTAATGTTTTAAAGCAGTTTGCTAGCATTTTGTTGAAGATTTTTACATCAATATTCATCAGGATATTGGTCTGTAATTTTCTAATAGTATCTTTGATTAGTTTCTAGTTTTGTTTTCAGGATAGTGCTGGGTCTTAAAATGCATTTGCAAATGTTTCCTCCTTTTCAATTTTTTTGCAAGAGTTTGAGAAAAATTGGTATTAATTCATCTTTAAATGTTTAGTAGATTTCTCCAGTGGAGCCTGAAGCATCACTGAGCTCTGCTTTGCTGGGAGGTTTTTTATTACAGGCATAACTTTGTTCATTGCACTTTACTTTATTGGGATTTGCAGGTATTGCATTTTTTACAAATTGAAGGTTTGTGGCAACCCCATATCGAGCAAGTCTATCAGTGGCATTTTCCAACAGCATTTGCTTATTTCATGTCTCTGTGTCACATTTTGGTAATTCTCACAATATTTCAAACTTTTTCTTTATTATTTATATTTGCTATGGTGATCTGTGGTCAGTGATATTTGACCTTTCTATTGTAATTGTTTTGGGGTTCCATGAACCATGTTCAAGTAAGACTGAGAACTTAATCAATGAATGTTGTCTGTGTTCTGACTGCTCCATTGATGAGCTGTTCTCCCACCTCTCTTCCTCTCTTTGGGCCTCCCTATTCTTTGAAAAACAACAATATTGAAAATAAGCCAATTAATGACTCTAGAAGGCCTCTAAGTGTTCAACTGAAAGGAAGAATCATACATCTCTCATCTTACATCAAAAGCTAGAAATGGGGCTTTCCTGGTGGCGCAGTGGTTGAGAGTCCGCCTGCCGATGCAGGGGACGCGGGTTCGTGCCCCGGTCCGGGAGGATCCCACATGCCGCGGAGCGGCTGGGCCCGTGAGCCATGGCCGCTGAGCCTGCGCGTCCGGAGCCTGTGCTCCGCAACGGGAGAGGCCACAACAGTGAGAGGCCTGCGTACCGCAAAAAAAAAAAAAAGAAAAAAAAAAAGCTAGAAATGATTAAGCTCAGTGAAGAAGGCAGGTTGAAACCCAAGATAGGTCAAAAACTAGGCCTCTTGTGTCAAACAGTTAGCCATATTGTAAATGCAAAGGAAAATTTCTAGAGGGAAATTAAAAGTGTTACTCCAGTGAACATGTGAATGATAAGAAAGTGAAACGGACTTATTGATAATATGGAGGTTTTAGTGATATTGGTTAAAGATCAAATGAGCCACAACATTCCTTTAAGCCGAAGCCTAATCCAGAGCAAGGCCCTGACTCTCTTCAATGCTGTGAAGGCTGAGAGAGGTAATGAAGCTGCAGAAAAAAATGTTTGGAACTAACAGAGGTTGATTTATGAGACTTAAGGAAAGAAACCATCTCCATAACATAAAAGTACAAAATCAAACAGCAAGTGTTAGTGTAGAAGCTGCAGCAAGTTATCCACAAGGTCTAGTTAAGATAATTAATGAAGGTGGTTACACCAAACAACAGATTTGCAAGGTAAATAAAACAGCCTTGTATTAGAAGAAGAAACCATCTAGGACTTTCATAGTTAGGAGAAGTCAATTCCTGGCTTCAAAGCTTCAAAAGACAAGCTGACTCTCTTATCAGGGAGATAATTCAGCTGGTGACTTTTAGTTGAAGCCAATGCTCATTTATGATTCCCAAAATCCTAAGGCCTTTAAGAACTATGCTAAATCTACTCTGCCTGTACTCTATAAATGGAACAACAAAGCCTAGATGATAGCACATCTCTTTATAGCATGGTTTACTGAATATTTGAAGCCCCCTGTCCTACTGCTCAGAAAAAAAGATTCCTTTCAAAATTTTACTGCTCATTTAAACGCACCTCGTCACCCAAGAACTTTGATGGAGATGGACAATGAAATCAATGTTGTTTTCATGCTTGCTAACACTGTATCCATTCTGTAGCCTATGGATCAAGGAGTAATTTTGGCTTTCATGTCTTATTATTTAAGAAATACATTTTGTAAGGCTATAGTTGCCATAGATATGATTCCTCTGATGGATCTGGGAAAAGTCAACTGAAAACCTTCTAGAAAGTATTCACCATTCTAGATGCCATTAAGACAATTTCTGATTCATGGTAAGAGGTCCAAATATTGACATTAACAGGATTTGGAGAAAGTCGATTCCAACCCTCACGGATGACTTTGAGGAGTTCAAGACTTAAGTGAAGGAAGTAACTGCAGATGTGGTGGAAATAGCAGGAGAACTAGAAATTAGAAGTGCAGCCTGAAGATGTGACTGAACTGCTGCAATCTCACTGTAAAACTTTAATGGATGAGGAGTTGCTTCTTATGAATGAACATGGTTCATTCATAAAGAATGAACATGGTTTCTTGAGGTGGAATCTACTCGTTGTTGAAAAACCTGTGAAGATTGTTTAAATGATAGCAATTTATTTAGAATATTACATAAACTTAGTTGATAAAGCAGCAACAGGGTTTGAGAGGATTGACCCCAATTTTGAAAGAAGTTCTTCGAGTAAAATGCTGTCAAATGGCATTGCATGCTACAGAGAAATTGTTCATGAAAGAAAAGCCAATTGATATAGAAAACATCACTGTTGTCTTATTTTATGGAATTGCCACAGTCACCCCACCTGACCTGTCAGCAGCCATCAACATCAAGGCAAGATGCTCCACCAGCAAAACGATTACAGCTCACTAAATGCTCAGATAATGGTTAGCGCTGTTAACAATAAAGTATTTTTAATAAAGGTATTCACACTGTTTTTTAATACATAATACTATTGTACACTTAATAGACTACAGTATAGTGTAAACATAACTTTTATGTGAACTGGGAAACCAAAAAATTTGTGCGAGTCGCTTTACTTTGATACTCATTATACTCATTTTATTGTGGTGGTCTGGAACTGAACCTATAATATCTCTGAGGTCTGTCTGTACACTTTAAAAACTCAGCATATTTAAGAGAGTTTTATTCCTTGCTTCCTAGATCCTGAAGTTTTTTTACAAATCTATTTTGCATGTGATTTGTATTTTCATGGCAATTTTAAAAACATCAAGTGTTGGAAGACAGTTTTAAAAACATCAACTTTTAAAGTCTAGCATATTAAATACATTTTAAACTAACCATACTCTTACATCAGGAAAACATTTTGGAATAGACATTGGTGGTTGAAGCAGACTTCAGTTATGAAGTTATGGAAATAATATTTTAATAAGACACTTGATTTTAAAATTGAATGTAATTCTAGTTTTGGTGATAATTTTTAAAGCTCTATGGTTTAATATGAGGAAGTAAACCAAGACCAAGAGGAAGCAGATGTTTCTGTTGTGGTAGCGACAAGCGAACAGAGTAGGGAGCCTCCTGGGGGGAAGGAACACTTCCTCATGACCTGCTGCTCAACAGGCTCTCTGCTCTGTAGATGATGCTCCGTATGCCAACTCATTAAAGGATACAAATGTTACTTATGTAAGAATACTGTAAGCAGGGTTTTCCCAAGTTTGTATTCCCATAGTGCCAGGGCTAAAAATGGTCCTCCAAGAAAGGGTTCTGAGGTCAGAAAAGTTTGGGAAGTTCTTGCTCATTCCATACTCCCGCATTTGTGGGGCCACAGTGCATATCAGCATATTAAAGGCTTATCGTCCCACATTCCACATACCCACACCCTGGGAAGAAATTTAACTTTGCTTACCTGCATCTGAATCTTTAACATTTTTTCAATACATCTTGAGGAACTATTCTCCTACAGAACACACTGAGAAAAAGTGCTTGAAATATTCCTTCTCAATTCCCTGCTCTTAAGTGGGAACAAAAGTGTGTGGTAGCAAGAATGTTGTTGATCAGGTTACCCCTGGTAGGAAGTGATCAGCAGATTTGAAACTGGGTTTGAGCACATCACAAACTTCAAGGTTTTTTTTTTTTAACAATATTGACAAAATAATGTAAATAAACTTCAAGTCACTCTATTATATTGTAATTTAAAAGGCTTTTAATTGAATCGTTTCTCGGATTTGTAGCATGAGATATTTAAGAAGTTGGTAAGGGTAAGTGTTTTACAAAAGGATCCTTCAGCTTAGAAACTTCAGAACAGAACTGTTCTGAGGCCACCCGGGCCAGCAGCAAGAGAGGGAAGAAGCCATCTGCACTTTGGGTTTTCTTCTCCTTTTGCCCGGGTCTGTGGCAGAGACTACAGGGGTAGTTGTAGTTACTGCTTAGCATTCCAAATGGACATCTAGAGATGGGACCTGGCGGTTGAATGCTGACTATCTTTTGTTGGTGGAAGAATTGAGGACAGCGATAATATTCCAGGGGCTAAGCAAATAATAGATACTCAGTAAATGTTGATTGAATATATGTGGTGGGAACATGGGGTATTCAGAGACTAGAATTTTAGTTTACGATGATAATGATACTTGTCGAAATTACTATTAAAACATATACAACCTGTCAATGGAGGGAAATGGGAATGAGCCTAAAAATTAAAATAAACCACTTTCAGATATGTTTTAAGTTAATTTTGGTGAGTTTGAACCTGACTTTGTTAGCATGTGTTCCCACATTATAATGAATTCTTGGTGAATACATTAATACTAGGCAGTCAGGAAAAAAAAAAAGAGCACATCATAAGCTAGAGTCCTCTGGGTCTCATAAACACCCAAGTATGCTAGGTAGTCAGCATTGATCAATAGATTTATAAGAATGAAGGTTTATCTTCCCTACTGCCACCTGTGCCCCTCTTCTTTCTTTTTTATAACTGGCCCACAGTGCAGGATGTACAGTGAGAGCTCTTCTGGCCCATCTTCTCAGTGCCTGCCTGGGAGCAGTGTGGGTAGAGCTACAAATCCTACTTATTTTGTTCAAAGTGCAGCCAGAAGGGTGAAGAGCAGCCTGCGGCAATGACCCGTGCCTGTGACTGGTACTCAGGTGTGAGGGGAAGGCACTGAAAAGAACAAAAGGAAGAGAATCAAGAATGTTGGTAGAATAAAGAGAAAATTCCAGGCCAGTCACATGCTTTGGTTCAGTTCACTGTTTACAGACCAGTGCACTGCTCAGGATGCTAAGTACTGGATTCAACCAAGAAGGAGACTTTCCCTCTAGAAATGTGCAGTCTGTTAAGGGAGAGAAGGCAGAGGGGCGTCCACAGAGTGTCAGGGCTCACCTGAGTCTCTGTTTCTTAAGTAGCCAAAAATCACATGGTTTACGAGGTACAAAGTGCTGATAATTTCTTGGTGGATTCTAAACTAAGTTTTAAAACTAGGAACTAGAAATGCTAAAGTGCCCTGAGACAACATAGACATTATTTGACCGATGTCTACTCTTAACTGGTAAGGATGGAGTTCAGTAAATTTTGCGATTATCCCTGTAGTCATGACATTATTTTATTACACAGAGTGAAAGAAAAAATACTGTGCTTGAGTAGAAAATAAAGCTTCTCTGGTTTATAGACAAGTCATAGTGACTCTTCAGGTGGTCCCATAAAAAAGATGGGACCTATTATGTGTTTAATATTTCAATTTCCACTTTGAAATAAACAACATTTAAGCTGAGGTATTATTTTTGTTCTTTGATGGAGCAAGGTTCTAGAAACTTTATTTAAAGTAGAACAAATGAAGTGTCCCTTTGCTGTTCTCTAATCTCAGGTGGCTCTCTTGCAGCTCATCTGCATCTAGTGACTGAGCCACAGGTCTCTGCCCTTTCACCCTGTCAGGAAGCCCAGGTGCTCTCGCCATGGCCCCAAGGTCTCTTACCTAACTGGGCACTGTGACCTGTTTAATGTTCCACCCCCACCGAACCACAGGACCCAGAGTGGATTCTTCATTTCTTACCACCCACCACACCATCTTCTCGTTTCTCCTCCAGTTTTCTCCTACTCAGACATGCATTTTCTCTTCCACTCTTTAAATATTTACATCTCATCTGCTTGCAAAATATTATATAAAATATTTTTAATGAAGTGTAAATATATTTAAGACTTCTGAAATGAAAAATGGAAAGCTAAAAGGAGGTGGAGGTGGGGTAGAAGGAAGAAGCGCATGTGGCCTAAGTACCTCAGCTGCTTCACCTACCGGTGTTTCTAGTCCCACTTCAGAAGGTACTAATTCAAAGGAGATGATTACCTGGAATCCTTTTACAGAATCCCCCAGCTGGTGGGGACTTAGAGGCCTATATTCCAGCCTACGAGGGTATGACGTCCACTAGGTGGTTTTGTTCAGGCTGTGCTTAAATACCTCCGTCAGCAGAGAACTCACTGCTTCCTGAGACAGTTAACTCTACTTTCAGGTAGTTATGAGAAATTTCTTTCTGGCACAGCTGACCTCTCTGTCCATGTAACCTTATTGTTGGTTCTGATTCTGTCCCCACTAGATATATAGAATAACTGAACAACTGAAGGTAAAACAACTGAAATCAGCCTTAATGTGTGCCGAGGTGTGTGTGTGTGTGTGTGTGTCTGTGTGTGCACGTTTAAAGTTAAAAACCCTTAGTTTATACAACCATTTCTGAATGTCATGATTCCAAATCTTGTACTATTCTTGGCCCCCCTTTTTTTCCTCTTATGCTTTGATATTTTTTATATATTTAATTTTTATTTTTATCAAAGCTATACAGGCGTATATATTTAAGGAGTCAAACATTTCTAACAGGATTGTTTGTTTTTTTAAAGTCTTCTTCCCCATTTTCTCCTGCCCTGAGGCCATCACTTTTAAATGTTTGAACTCATAAATCTTTTCCTTTTCCCCTCTGTATCTCCAACATGCTTATATTGCTACCTCCCAGTTCTTCAGTTTCCAGCATTAATTTTGGCCTCCGCTATGGAAGATGAAAATTGTGCTCGCTTCCAGATGATTCTTTGCCCTGATTCCATGTACATGCTTCCAGTTCCCCTTATCCTGCTTTAGATATATAGTTTAGTTTGGATCAATGCTCAGACTTGAGTCATGTAATATTTCATCATTCCTACATAATCTTTTGTTGCTTGTGGAGATAATAATTGTCTTGTTTTGCTGTTTACCTAGTTGTTTATGTACTTATGACTAATTGACCTCTACATTCTTGCCCGGTTGTATGAATTTCTTTGAGTCAGCACAGATACCTTAGATATTCTTTCAGTTTCCTGATGAGATCTCTCCCATAGCTCCAACCTGGGCTGTCCACTTTTCAGGCCTGCTGCAAAGTTATCAATTTGAGATCTCCCTTTACATTATACCAGGGATTCCTTTAGTCTTTGTTGTGTCGCTTCCCCAATTCTCTGGATCCCACGTCCTTTAAAAAGTTTTATTAAAAAAATTTTAATGGCTGTAGCTTCCTTTGTTTTACAAATATGTGTAAGGAAAATAAAGGAGGGAAAGGAGGGAAAGGAGGAAAGAAAAGAAGGTGAAGTAGAATTGGAGGAAGCAAACTTCTATTCTGCCTTTAAACTCGAAGGTCTTGCAAGTTCACAACATCTGTGTTTGGAATGAGACCAATGAATCTAGTCAACTTGGTGGATTGAATACAGGCACTTATCTCTGGTCCTTCCCCAAACTCCTTGGCAGAGCATAAATACAGACCCAGATCCCCAGGAATCTAAGGCCCAGGTATCTCTGAGGGCATGGGTGAGAAGAGAGGCTGCAAAACCACAGAACTGGCTGATAGTGTGTAACTGGAGTAAGCAGACCCTCAGATGACTTCCCCAGCTAAGCAGCAAGGTAACACATTGCCCTAATATATTCTATTTTCACGTTTGACACTTAGGTCTAAGATCCATTTTGAGTTCGTTTTTGGATAAGGTCTGTATATGCTTTCATGCAGCTCTTACAGTCTCATGTGATTCATAATATTTGAGATCAAACTGTGCATCATATGTCTTTTATTGAATTTCTTCATGTCTTCTCTGGCATACTGCTCCTTCTCTTACTACTTCACTATTCTCAGTAGTGACTCACTCCAACGCTACTGACCCTCATGCATAGCTTCACATATATTCAGGTCTCTCCCATCATAAAAATCCTTTCCTAATCTCACAAAACTCCATGGAAACCTCACAGTATTTTCCCCATTTCTCATCTAATTTTTCTCAAAGAATATCCTACAGTGCACTTACCATATTGTTTCTCACCTCCTGTTAACCACTCAACCCACTTTTACCTGCTTTCAACACGCATTACTCAAATTAAATCTACTATGCCGATAAATCCAGTCACCAGAATACCTTTCCAATCTATTGATATATACCTGGTTACATTATTTGTGAATTTAAAATCGTAGAGTTTAAATACATGAAATCCACGCTCATTTGAGTGATTTAAAATTCTTTCATGATATCACTTTTTCTCAAATCTATTTCAAAATTCTGTCATGACTTTTTTTCTTTCTTCTGTTTTTTGGTTGCTTATAACACTTCATAATTCTGATAAATCTCCTGTTTATTCCACAGTAGTTCCCACTTCCATGACTTGTTCTAACTGACCTCTCTGCCACAATATTATTTTCTATTGTGAACTTCCTTCTCAGTCTTTAAGATCAAGAAATGTCTTCTTGAGGTGTGTTCTGCCAATTTTAGGTAGTATTAGGTAGCCTTCTTTTATAATTCTGTTCTATTATCTGCCATCGTGATAATGCCATTGGCATTCCTATATTTACATTGCATTGTGTATTTCTTTGGCTGTCTTCTCCTTGAGGGTATTTCAAATTAAGGCCTGTAGTTGATCTACGTCATATGTCAGACCCTTTCTCTAAAGGGATAGGTAGTAAATATTTTAGGTTTTGGGGGCCACATTATCTCTGTCACAACTATCAAACTTTGCCACTGTAGCACAAAACAGCCATAGACAGTACATAAATGAATGACTGTGTTCCAATAAAATGTTATTTCTGGACACTGGAATTTGGATTTCATATATTTTAAAACTATTATGAAATACTATACTTCTGTTAATTTTTTTCAGTCATTTAAAAACATAATCAATTTTGATTCTCAGGCCATAAAAAAAACAGGTAATAAATTGGTTTAGGCCAGGGTCTCTAGTTTCTTTTATGCATCCTGGCATTTTGCACAAGCCTGGATAATTTTACATGCTTACAAATATCTATTTAAAGAATGAAGAAATGAGATTTTATACTTCTTTTGATTCTTAGGGTCTGCCTAAGATCAAACAAACAAAATATTTGAATGGTTGAATCAGAGATAAAGTAATTTTCTTTTGAATTGTAGTTCTGCCTTTTAATCGCTTTAAGAGCTATAAATTATTTAGCATAACCTCTCTCCTCAAAAGTATTGGAATGAATAAAAGACAGCATTACATGATTATCTTCATAGACTCAGAAAAAACATTTGACAAGATCAGTACCTTTTCATCATAAAACACTTAAGAAACTAAGAATTGAAGGAAACGTTGTCAACCTGATAAGCATATCTACATTTTTAAAAATGCAGCTAACATTATATTTACATCAAAACTAAGATCACAGCAAAATAAGGATAACCAGTTTCATCACTTCTTTTTGACATTGTGCTGGAGTTTCTAGCCTTGGCAATTAGACAAGAAAATGAAATAAAAGACATCCATATTAAAAAGGAAGCCACTGCATTATTTCTAATTTCTGCTTCCTTCTGATCAGAGCCTTCTAATAGCACATCAGGTGGTTCTAGGAACACCATACAATAGACCAATCATAGGGACCCCCACAGCAAATCTGCCTCCTTCTTGGTTGGCTTCATACTCTTTGATATTGTCTTTGCTAGCAGCTGCTCTATTTGGCCCTTTTAAGGCTTTGACCCAGATAACATAGATGTGGACAAAGTCAAGAACACACTTGGTGCATTTGGTGGTTTATACTTCATGAGACTGAGAAGGACCTAATGAGCCCCCAAACTATTGTACTGTTTAGGAAAGGTGCATGACACTCCTATGGTTAATGGTTTGCAATAAACCTGAAGGAAATTAACAATTTTACATCTAGTGTACGAAGACCATAATGCATCAGAGCTGATTCTCTCCTCTCTATTGTATTCTAAAAGTTTTGTATTAAAAGTACACGTGTGTATATAGATATATATTTTTTTTTCCTAGTGATAGTTCTATAAGGTTTGTCAGTAGGGTCTTTATCTTTATTAACATTATGTAAAGAACTTATCATCTGTTTGGTAATCATACATGTTGACTGAGATCTTCTTGATCTTTATGTAAGACGTCCATATGTGAAATCATAGATATCTACTTGATACTTCACATCATATATGTTAATTTTAAACTCTGCATTTATCTCATAATTTCTTAATAAACAATGAATAAAATATTTTATAATTTCATATTTGTCTAGTCTGTGTAGTCAGTCCTTCGCAAGTGAACCAGGGGGTTACAAATAAGCAGAAAATTAAAGCGTTTCATATAATAGTCTGTTATTATGTAGATTCACAAGAAAGATGCTTTCTGAATTATTTTCCTTTAAAAATTCCTTGGGGATGGAGGGAGCGTGTGTGGAAAACTAGCTAGCTTTTTCCAAAGGCCATTTAGTAAGAAGGTTGGACTCTTGGCCAGAATAGGTGTCTACATGACTCAGCTCCAATTTGGAGGACTTCTCCCAGATCACAGGCATCTGCAAGGTAGTATCCTTCATTCCCAAAGGGTGTCTAGAAGGATTACAGGAACAGAATGCAAGGAAATTCTCCAGTTCTCTGACTGCTCAGAGCTCAACATTGCAGTTGTTTCCTTTATATACAGGTGGGACAAGAGAGCATTGGCAGAAAGGACCATCATATGAGGATGTGGAACAATTAGAACTCTCATATATTGTGGGAATGTCAAGTGGTAGAACAATTTGGAAAAAAGAGTTTGAAAATTTCTTATAAACTTAAACAGAAATCTACTCTATGACTCATCCATGCCAATCCTACATATTTACCAAAGAGAAACAAAAACATAAAACATTGTACAAGAATATTCATAGAAATTTTATTCATAGTAACTAAACACTGTAAAAACCCCAAAGGCCATTTTTAGGAGAATGGTTAAAAAAATTTAAACTACTGATGCATGTCAGAACCCGATTGAATCTCATAAATATGTTCAGTGAAAGAATCCAGATACAAAATATTATACACTTATGATTTCACTTATATAATGTTCAGAAACAAGCAAAACTCATCTATGATAGAGACTAGAATAATGATTGCCTACAGTTAAGTGTAGGTGGTGAATAAGCCCTATATCTTCATTGGAGTGGAGGTTATACAAGGATAAACATATATCAAAACTTACTGAATCTTATACTAAGCATCTTTGTATTGTATTCTTTGTCATTTTTATCTAAAAAATTATAAAAATAAGTAGATGAAATAAATGTAACTATATCACAAACAAGAATAAATGTAACAGTACCAATTACTCCAATCAAAATATGAATAATTATCTACTGAAAAAACATTTAGCTATATTTTGCTTGTAAAAGTGGAGCTGAAACCAAAGTTAACAGAAAAGTTGAAAGAAAAATGGATGTAAACAACATGTAACAGGTAAACAAAATAAAGCTAGTATAGTCACTTTTATGTTAAAAATGATAGACTGTAAGATCAAAGTTATTACTAAATTCAAAAAGGCCATTTTATAAAAATGAAAGTTGCATCTACAGTACTTGATGTGTGAGATTCTTAGGTGGACCTGTTCCTGCTGGCAGCACACCTACTGTGCCCTGGTGACCAGGTGCTTGCCTGCTGCTGCTTCTGAAAAATAGCAACTTCTCCAACATGCCTGTTTTCAAAACTCGTGGTCGTTCTTCTCGTTGGAAGAATTTATTCTGGGACTTACTGTCTAGAGAATCTGGGAAAATATTTCTTAGTTTTCACCCTGACAACAACAATCTATTTACCTAATAGTAAGCTTCAAAAAATATGAAGGGAAAAAAACAGGCAGTTCTTTCCAAAGAAATATTGACAAATTCAATATTGATAAGATTTTAATACACTTGACTCTGCAATTGGCAGAAAATTTAAGAAAAATGTAGAAAAAATAACAGCAAACACTAGTGCTAGTTCTATTATTTTTAGAATCAAAACCAGACACAACTAACAAAGTTCTGAACTCTCAAACATGGCTGTGCTGCACTATTTCATTTAATCTGAATAAGAAACTCATGAAAATCACCATGATGCACTACAAAACCAAACTTTTCTCCATTAACCAATTTAGCAGTCAGCAAGTTGTTGTGGCTTTTTTTCTTCTTTAAAGAGGGCACTTTTCAAAAATACTCATTAAATTTGTATTTTAAATTAAAATAACTGTGCTATTTTGCAGGTGAGTTTGAAAGAGGAACTTATATAAGTCTTCTAATTACATTTTGGAGCTTGTTCTAACATCTATATTATTGTTACTGTAATAAATAAAGCTTGCTTCAAGAAAATTACCTTCTTTCAGTATACATCATTAAACCTAAAGCCTGACTATATTTTCCCATTACAGTTTTTTTAAAAAGCAATTTCTAAAAGCAGACAATCCAATGGAAGTAAGCCCAGACCGTACACTCTGTTATCTATTCATAGATTAATTCTCTTAAATATGATTTATGCTATTTTGATATTTTAAGCAAAAATTATACTTGACTACATATGCCTATTCTTTAATTTCTCTAATATATCCCAGTAAAAATATCTCCTTCAGTCAAATTACATGGGATATATCTATCAGATAGAGAGAGAGAGAGAGAGATAAGACAAAACTTGAGGAAAGTTTAAGCATGAGCTCAAAAATGTAAAACCTTGAATCAGCTCCCTCTTGAAAATGAATTACTGTTCATGTCTTTATGGAACACTGTCAGTAGTATAGCCACTGACAAAGTAAATTATTTTTGCAATTTTCTGTTTTCATTGATTGATAGATGTATGGCATTAGATAAGTGAGAAAGCAATGGCATTACTATAAGCAGGATAAACATAGGTCAAAGAGTAAAGGCGTATACAATTTACACAATGAATTATTATCAGAACATTGACAATTTGATTAGGAATTCATATATGAGTATGAATCACTTATAAAGTGATTTATATTAATAAAGATCAAAATGTTTATCAGATATTTAGAATATAATATATAACAATATATCTACTTCTACCTTATTCTCTCAAGCAAGCCCTTGCTCCTATCTATCTTGATTTTAGCTACTCTGAATGCCCAGCCAGCTGTTTACATTATATATTAGTTTGTGAGGTCATCAGGCTCTTCCGTGTCCCCAGGCAACTTAGTAATTCAAGAGTTCTTGTACTATGTATGGTATCAATATTCAAAGGGAATTTCTTTGTAATTCCTTGCAACCTTCCATGTTCTTACCAGTCCCCAAGATCAATAGTTTTTGTTCATGTCTCCTTGTATTAACTAAAATTAATGATTTAAAAGCTGGTGCTTACACTTTCCATGGACCCTCTTCCAGAATGTGTTTCTAAATCTAGCTTTCTCAGATTAAGCATTCTCCTGAACCTCTAATTTGAGTCTTGAACCTTGACCAACTGATAGAGATGAATCCATACTTGGAGCTTTTGGCTATCTTTACCAATCTTACCTCCTTTATTATTTCTTAAATCATTCTAGGAAATTTTGATTTTTTAATAAAAAAGTAAATATTTTATAAATAAATAAATACACATCCACATATATACGCTGCTGAAGGAGGAGGAAAAAAAAAAGAAGAGGGAAAAGAAGAAGCCTGCATGCTTTCAAATTCAAAACATTAGAAACGAGAACCTTAATTATGGAAGATAATACATTTATCTTTGGACTGATATTAGGAAAAAGCAACATCACTTAAATAATATTACTAATCTGTTTTCCTAAATTTAGTTTCATTTAGATCCTACTTCATTTACAGTTCATCCATATCTTGACCCTCTAAATAACCCAGCCCAAGAAATTATTCTCTTGATAGGAAGACTTTTGTTTATAAAGTAATGCTTCCCGATCATTCAGAAGTATATTCCAAATTACTAAGTATTAAATGAGCTATTTTTCTCTTAAATTAGAGCTTTGTTTTAACTGTATTATTCCTCCTACTCACAGAAGAAATAGTGTATACTATTTAACAGATCCTAAGGAGTTGTTGTATAAACATAGACTAAATATATTTGAGTTAGATGGGAAATTAGAAACAAAGACATTTATTCGGACTTCAGAAGCATGCCTTTTCTGTGTTAGGATCAAACCCGTTTCCCTACATTTTCTCACAGATATGTATTTCATCTATTTCTGAGATGGGATAAGTAGTTGACAAGGACAAAAAATGAAAAGTGTTTAAAAGTCGTGAGAAAAATCCACAGCACCCCTAACAGTGTAGAAATGTCTATTCTTGGAATGGGTATGTGGTTATCTTCTGTTACTATAGAATGGACATTTCTTCTCTCCCAACCTTCACAGAAATTAAACAAAAGACTTCTGCTTTGATGATAAATAAAGGATTGTAAACATAAGAAATTAAATTTGGCAAGGACTCTTTTTATTGAGGGGAATTTGGGGCTTTGCTGGCATACTAGACTTTGGAATTCCTTTATGCTTTGAAGAGTCTGTTGACCTCACTCCTCAAGGCAGGCAGGAGAGGACATGATAATCAAAGGAAGAAGTATGGTTCAAAAATTGTATGTTCCTTGTGCTTTACTCTTGAGAATGTATGAATGATAGCCAAACCACTGGAAAGTGGGAAGAAAACACTTTATTTCAAAGACCACCTTAATTTTTCTGGGCTATTACTCATAAGAATTACCATTTAGTCTATTTTTAAACACGTAATATTTGTCTTATGAGATATTTAAGGAGAAAACTTGAATACTATGCACAGAATAAAATATTAGCCGTAATGAACAGGAGAGTTCATTCCTGATGTTTCTTTATTTTTAGTTATTCTAGAAACTCATAGATTATAATCCCATGCCTTAACAGAAAGCAGTGCTCACAAGAGTACTGCCCAGTTGATGGCCTGGTTACATTTGAAAATCACATTCAATTTTCTCTAGTATACTGTAATTTAAGAGAATTAAAATCAAACCTCAGTGAAAATTAATTCCCTAAATTCTTTAAGCAAACAGAGAAGTAGACATAATAATTTTCAGAAACACAGCCACAAAAACTTAAGAAACATTTGTTTCAAAAAATAAAAGCCACATCACGTGTAAAATTTATTATGAATCCTTCATGCTAATCATTGTAATTATGTACTAACAATACTTGAAAATATGTGAGGAGTTCCAGGAAGCTGGAAAGATAGCTACAACCATTTCCTTATTATTCCTTTGGCTTGTTTGTTTGTTTGTTTTTCTTTTAAACCATGTCCTTTTATATGGTTCTTAGTCTCATTTCTTTTTAGTACATATGCAATCCCATTTTTGTATGCATGCATACATACATTATTCAGGGTCCCAGAAAACCCAAAAGGCACACTCTACGGATAATTCAGAGAAGAGCTAATAAAAGGATTATTTTCAAAGGTGTGACCATGCAGACACCACATTAGGTAGTACTGTACCCAAAAGCTAGTAACACCGGATTTCTTTAAGACCCCTGGTCCTGAAGAGATGAAGCTAGGGATATTAGTTATTTGGCAAGTTAAGACAAGATGCAGGGACTTCCCTGGTGGCGCAGTGGTTAAAAATCCACCTGCCAATGCAGGGGACACGGGTTCGAGCCCTGGTCCGGGAAGATCCCACATGCCGCGGAGAAATTAAGCCTGTGCGCCACAACTACTGAGCCTGCACTCTAGAGCCTACGAGCCACAAATACTGAAGCCCGTGTGCCACAACTACTGAAGCCTGCGTGCCTAGAGCCCCTGCTCTACAACAAAAAAAAGACAAGATGCGTTATTACACTGCAAAAACAAAAATGGTTTCAAAGAGAGGATCATCTGACAAGAGCTAAAACTTTTCATCAAGAGGGATACTAACAGGGGCTTCCCTGGTGGCGCAGTGGTTGGAGTCCGCCTGCCGACGCGGGGGACGCGGGTTCGTGCCCCAGTCCGGGGGAATCCCTCGTGCCGCGGAGCGGCTGGGCCCGTGGGCCATGGCCGCTGGGCCTGCGCGTCCGGAGCCTGTGCTCCGCAGCGGGAGAGGCCACAGCGGTGAGAGGCCCGCGTACCGCTGGAAAAAAAAAAAAAAAAAAAAAAAAAAAAGGAGGGATACTAACAGACTGAAGCAGACCTACAAGGATGGAGCTGGAGTAATCAGTGTTCTGAATTAACTCTCCTATCTCCCTCCTATCTCCTCTCAGGACTTCTTTTTGCCAAACCCATCATGAAACCTAGGAATGAGGAATCCTGTTGAAGCCCATACATTTCAGGCTTTCAGGATACAGAGAGGGGAATAGAGAAACAGAGAGTGTATCTTCAAGGGCAGATAAGAGACATCCAGTGTTTGTAGGCATGTTTGTGTCAGCTGGTATATTTCTTCCTGGAATCTTTCCACTTTTTAACCAAGCAGAACAAATATTTTAAAACTATGTAGAAGGAGAAGAAGAAAAAACAGTTTGGGTTTAGTCATGACTTATGAGGCAAGCACTGTATCAAGCCCTTTACAAATGAAATAAATAATAATATTCACATTTCACTTAAGGAAATAGGACAGAGAAAGTAAATAGCTTGCTCTGGATCATAAAGCTAGTTAGGAGTAGAAATTCAATTCCAATCCATATCTAATTTTAAAGTACTTGCTTTTAAACACTATATGATAAAGCTCTGTTCCTTGCAGCATCCCTTGTGAATCTCTCCTCTGTAATTTCCTGAGTCTAAGACAATCTCTTCCTGTTTCGGGCAAACATTGTCTTTATTTTTATGTGCATCTTATGGCACTGATTTGGGTCACTTTTATATAAATTAAATGATGTACCTTCCTCTTATTCCTGGTGCATAGTGGAGTCCTGGAGGGCAAGGATCCAGACATGACCTCACAAGCAAGGCTGAACATGGTGTGCTTGTGTACCAGCTTTTGAAGAATTGCAAGGGTAGATAATAAGGGGCAGATAATGAGTGGTTAATTAACTTTCCCAAGCTCATATTGTTATCACATGACAGGACAGCATTACAAGACAGCTAATCTGGTCGAGAAACTACACTTCACCGTATACCATCCTATCTCCTAGTACAGAATACAGCCAAGGCCAATAAGCAGAGGATGAGAGTGTTGGAAAAGTCAAGCTACTTAATATTTATAGTAGATTTCACTATTTGATACTGAATAGCTTCAGAAACACACCACTTATCCTAAAAAATAAGGGTGAGTTCATAAGTTTGTGCTTTGAGAGGTCGTGGATTTACTTGATCCACTGGAATTGTCTTAGTTCAAGCTGCTATAACAAAATACCACGAACGGGTGGCTTACGAACAACAGAAATTTATTTATCACAATTTCTGTAGGCTGGACGTCTGAGATCAGGGTGCCAGCTTGGTTGGTTTCTGTTAAGAGCCAGAGCCCTCTACCAGGTTGCAGACTGAAAGATTCTCATTGTGTCTTCACATTGTGGAGAGAGAGCAGGCCAACTCTTTGAACTCCTCTTGTAAGGGCATTAGTACCATTTATGAGGGCACCACCTTTATGAACTAATTACATTCCAAAGGTCTCACCTCCAAATACCATCACATTGGAGGTTAGATTTCAACATATGGATTTGGGGGCGGGGGCATAAACATTTAGTCCATGACAGGAACCAAGTGTTGGTCACTTGCAACAGAGAAGACAAATGGATAAATCCTAAAATAACTGCATTTGCATAAACAGTATTTTAGCTTGAACACAAAAAATTTCTCATAAGAAGAAATGACTTTCTGTCTTGAAAAAGTACATGCATGTTCTCATTAGCAGTCCATTTTAGGGACCAGTCCTGATGGAAATGTTCCTCAGTTGAGTCTGCTCCATTGAGGTAGATGGTACAGGAAACAAAGTTCTGCTATGGCTCTGAAATAGATTATGGATTATTCAATACAGGGCTCATTCCTTTTTTCTTTTAAGTTTTATTTTATATTGGAGAATAGGTGATTAACAATGTTGTGTTAGCTTCAGGTGTACAACAAAGTGATTCAGTTATATATATATACTTGTATCTATTCTTTTTCAAATTATTTTCGCATTTAGGTTATTGCAGAATTTTGAGCAGAGTTCCCTGTGCTGTACAGTAGGTCCTTGTTGGTTATATATTGTAAATACAGCAGTGTGTACATGTCAATCCCAAACTCCCAATCTTTCCCTCCCCCCACCCTTCCCCCCTAGTAGCCATAAATTCTTCCCCTAAGTCTGAATCTGTTTCTGTTTTGTAAATAAGTGCCTTTGTATCATTTTTTAGATTATACATATGTGATATCATATGATATTTGTTTTTCTGTCTAACTTGGTATGATAATTTCCAGGTCCATCCCTGTTGCTGCAAAGGGAATTATTTCATTCTTTTTAATGGCTGAGTATTATTCCATTGTATATATGTATCACATCTTCTTTATCCATTCATCTGTTGATTGACATTTAGGTTGCTTCCATGTCTTGGCTATTGTGAACAGCGCTGCAGTGAATATTGGGGTGCATGTATCCTTTCAGACCATGCTTTTCTCCAGATATATGCCCAGTAGTGGGATTGCTGGGTCATATGGTAGTTCTATTTTTAGTTTTTTAAGGAACCTCCATACTGTTCTCCATAGTGGCTGTATCAATTTACATTTCCAAAAACAGTGTAGGAGGGTTCCCTTTTCTCCACACCCTCTCCAGGATTTACTGTTCGTAGGTTTTTTGATGATGGCCATTCTGACTGGTGTGAGGTGATATCTTATTGTAGTTTTGATTTGCATTTCTCTAATAATAAGCGATGTTGAGCATCTTTTTGTGTGCCTCTCGGCCATCTGTATGTCTTCTTTGGAGAAATGTCTAGTTAGAACTTCTGCCCTTTTTTTGATTGGGTTGTTTGTTGTTTTGATATTGAGCCACATGAGCTGTTTGTAAATTTTGGAGACTAATCACTTGTCAGTCACATCGTTTGAAAATATTTTCTCCCATTCTGTGGGTTGTCTTTTTGTTTTGTTTATGGTTGCCTTTGCTGTGCAAAAGCTTTTGAATTTAATTAGGTCCCATTTGTTTATTTTTGTTTTTATTTCCATTTCTCTAGGAAATGGATCGAAAAACATATTGCTGCAATTTATGTCAAAGAGTGTCCTGCCAATATTTTCCTCTAAAAGTTTTATAGTATCTGGTTTTAAATTTAGATCTTTTTCTCTGTGGTGTTAAAGAATGTTCTAATTTCATTTTCTTTACATGTAGCTGTCCAGTTTTCCCAACACGATTTATTTATTTATTTTTTTAAACATCTTTATTAGAGTATAATTGCTTTACAATGGTGTGTCAGTTTCTGCTTTATAACAAAGTGAATCAGTTATACATATACATATGTCCCCATATCTCTTCCCTCTTGCATCTCCCTCCCTCCCACCCTCCATATCCCACCCCTCTTGGTGGTCACAAAGCACTGAACTGATCTCCCTATGCTATGCGGCTGCTTCCTGCTAGGTATCTATTTTACGTTTGGTAGTGTATATATGTGCATGCCATTCTCTCACTTTGTGCCAGTTTACCCTTCCCCCTCCCCGTATCCTCAAGTCCATTCTGTAGTAGGTCTGCATCTTTATTCCCGTCTTGCCCCTAGGTTCTTCTGACCATTTTCTTTTTTTTTTTAGATTCCATATATATATGTTAGCATACGGTATTTGTTTTTCTCTTTCTGACT
>NC_041222.1:21829422-21848291 GCF_002837175.3 Physeter macrocephalus
GTGGGATTGCTGGGTCGTATGGTAGTTCTATTTTTAGTTTTTTAAGAACCTCCATACTGTTCTCCATAGTGGCTGTATCAATTTACATGCCCACTTTTGGATTGCATTGTTTGTTTTGTTGTTATTGGATTTATGTCATAGAGTGTTCTGCCTATGTTTTCTTCTAAGAGTTTTATACTGTCTGGCCTTATATTTAGGTCTTTAATCCATTTTGAGTTTTTTTTTTTGTATGGTGTTAGGGAGTGTTCTAATTTCATTCTTTTACATGTAGCTGTCCAGTCACAGCCAACATCGTCCTCAGTGGTGAAAAACTGAAACCATTTCCACTAAGATCAGGAACACGACAAGGCTGCCTACTCTCACCACTGTTATTCAACATAGTTTTGGAAGTTTTAGCCACAGCAATCAGAGAAGAAAAAGAAATAAAAGGAATCCAAATCAGAAAAGAAGAAGTAAAGCTGTCACTGTTTGCAGATGACATGATAGTATACATAGAGAATCCTAAAGATGCTTTCAGAAAACTACTAGAGCTAATCAAAGAATTTGGTAAAGTAGCAGGATACAAAATTGATGTACAGAAATCTCTTGCATTCCTATATACGAATGATGAAAAATCTGAAAGTGAAATTAAGAAAACACTCCCATTTACCATTGCAACAAAAAGAATAAAATATCTAGGAATAAACCTACCTAAGGACACAAAAGACCTGTATGCAGAAAATTATCCAAATAGCCAAAGCAATCTTGAGAAAGAAAAACGGAGCCTGAGGAATCAGGCTCCCTGACTTCAGACCAACACCATTTGTTGAAGAGACTGTCCTTCATTGTATAGTCTTGGCTTCATTCTTGTAGATTAATTGACTGTAAGTGTGTGGGTTTATTCCTGGACTTTCTATCCTGATCCAATGATCTATGTGTCTATTTTTGTGCCACTACCATACTGTTTTAATGACTGTAGCTATATAGTATAGCCTGAAGTCATGGAGCTTGATTCCTCCAGCTCCGTTTTTCTTTCTCAAGATTGCTTTGGCTATTTGGGGTCTTTTGTGTCTCCATACAAATTTTAAAATTATTTGTTCTAATTCTGTGAAAATGCCATTGGTAATTTGATGGGGATTGCATTGAATCTGTAGATTGCCTCAGGTAATATAGTCATTTTGACATTGATTTTTCCAATATAAGAGCATGGTATATCTTTCCATCTGTTTGTGTCATCTTCAATTTCTTTCATCATTATCTTATAGTTTTGTGGGTACAGTTCTTTTGTCTCCTTAGGTAGGTTTATTCCTAGGTATTTTATGCTCTTTAATGGGATGTAAAATGGCATTGTTTCTTTAATTTCTCTTTCTGATTTTTTCCATGTTAGTGTATAGAAGTGTGATAGATTTCCATGTATTAATTTTGTGTCCTAGAACTTTACTGAATTAACTGATGAGCTCTAGTCGTTTTCTGGCAGCATCTTTAGGATTTTCTATGTATAGTATCATGTCATCTGCAAACAGTGATAGTTTTACTTCTTTTCCAATTTGGATTCCTTTTATTTCTTTTTCTTCTCTGATTACCATGGCTAGGACTTCCAAAACTATGTTGACTAAAACTGGCAAGAGTGAACATCCTTGTCTTGTTCCTGATCTTAGAGGAAAGGCTTTCAGCTTTTCACCCTTGAGTATGATGTTAGCTGTAGGTTTGTCAAGTATGGTCTTTATTATGTTGAGGTAGGTTCCCTCTCTGCCCATTTTCTGCAGAGTTTTTATCATAAATAGGTGTTGAATTTTGTCAAAAGGTTTTTCTGCATCTATTGAGAATTTCATATGGTTTTTATTCTTCAGTTTGTTGATGTGTGATGTATCCCACTGATTGATTTGCAGATATGGAAAAATCCTTGCATCCCTGGGATAAATCCTACTTGATCATGGTGTATGATCCTTTTAATGTATTGTTGGATTCAGATTGCTAGTATTTTGTTGAGAATTTTTGTGTCTATGTTTGTCAGTAATATTGGCCTGTAAATTTCTTTTTTATGGTATCTTTGTCTGGTTTTGGTATCAGGGTGATGGTGGCCTCATAGAATGAGTTTGGGAGTGTTCCTTCTTCTGCAATTTTTGGAATCACTTGAGAAAGATAGGTATTAACTGTTGTCTAAGTGTTGGATAGAATTCACCTGTGTAGCAATCTGGTCCTGGACTTTTGTTTATTGGGGGTTTTAAAATCACAATTTCAGTACTTGTGATTTGTCCGTTCATATTTTCTATTTCTTCCTGCTTCAGTATTGGGAGATTGTACCTTTCTAAGAATTTCTCCATTTCTTCCAGTTTGTCCATTTTATTGGCATATAGTTGCTTGTAGTAGTCTCTTATGCTCCTTTGTATTTCTGTGGTGTCAGTTGTAACTTCTCCTTTTCATTTTTAATTTTGTTGATTTGAGCCCTCTCCCTTTTTTTCTTGATGAGTGTGGCTAAAGGTTTATCGATTTTGTTTATCTTTTCAAGAACGCAGCTTTTAGTTTCATTGATCTTTTCTATTGTTTTCTTCATCTCTATTTCATTTATTTCTGCTCTGATCTTTATGATTTCTTTCCACCTACTAACTTTGGGTTTTGTTTGTTCTTATTTCTCTAGTTGCTTTAGTAGTAGGTTTAAGTTGTTTATTTGTGATTTTTCCGTATTGTTGGATTCAGATTGCTAGTATTTTGTTGAGAATTTTTGTGTCTATGTTTGTCAGTAATATTGGCCTGTAAATTTCTTTTTTATGGTATCTTTGTCTGGTTTTGGTATCAGGGTGATGGTGGCCTCATAGAATGAGTTTGGGAGTGTTCCTTCTTCTGCAATTTTTGGAATCACTTGAGAAAGATAGGTATTAACTGTTGTCTAAGTGTTGGATAGAATTCACCTGTGTAGCAATCTGGTCCTGGACTTTTGTTTATTGGGGGTTTTAAAATCACAATTTCAGTACTTGTGATTTGTCCGTTCATATTTTCTATTTCTTCCTGCTTCAGTATTGGGAGATTGTACCTTTCTAAGAATTTCTCCATTTCTTCCAGTTTGTCCATTTTATTGGCATATAGTTGCTTGTAGTAGTCTCTTATGCTCCTTTGTATTTCTGTGGTGTCAGTTGTAACTTCTCCTTTTCATTTTTAATTTTGTTGATTTGAGCCCTCTCCCTTTTTTTCTTGATGAGTGTGGCTAAAGGTTTATCGATTTTGTTTATCTTTTCAAGAACGCAGCTTTTAGTTTCATTGATCTTTTCTATTGTTTTCTTCATCTCTATTTCATTTATTTCTGCTCTGATCTTTATGATTTCTTTCCACCTACTAACTTTGGGTTTTGTTTGTTCTTATTTCTCTAGTTGCTTTAGTAGTAGGTTTAAGTTGTTTATTTGTGATTTTTCCTGTTTCCTGAGGTAAGATTGTATTGCTATAAACTTCCCTCTTAGAACTGCTTTTGTCACATCCCATATGTTTTGGATCATCATGCTTTTGTTTTTATTTGTCTGTAGGTATTTTTTTTATTTCCTATTTGATTTCTTCAGTGATCCACCAGTTGTTTAGTAGTATGTTGCTTAGCCTCCATATGTTTTTGTTTTTTACAGTTTTTTTTCTTATAGTTGATTTCTAATTTCATAGCATTGTGGTCAGAAAAGATGCTTGATAAAATTTCAGTTTTCTTAACTTTATCGAGCCTCGCTTTGTGGCCTAACATGTGATCAATCCAGGAGAATGTTCCACGTGCACTTGAGAAGAATGTGTGTTCTGCTGCTTTTGGATGAAATGCTCTATAAATATCGTAGGTCCATTTCATCTGATGTGTCATTTAAGGCCTGTGTTACCTTATTGATTTTCTGTCTGGATGATCTGTCCATTGATGAAAGTGGGGTGTCAAAATCCCCCACTGTTCTTGTGTTACTGTCAATTTCTCCCTTTATGGCTGTTAGTTTTTGCCTTATTTATCTTTGTATTTCTGTGGTGTCAGTTGTAACTTCTCCTTTTCATTTTTAATTTTGTTGATTTGAGCCCTCTCCCTTTTTTTCTTGATGAGTGTGGCTAAAGGTTTATCGATTTTGTTTATCTTTTCAAGAACGCAGCTTTTAGTTTCATTGATCTTTTCTATTGTTTTCTTCATCTCTATTTCATTTATTTCTGCTCTGATCTTTATGATTTCTTTCCACCTACTAACTTTGGGTTTTGTTTGTTCTTATTTCTCTAGTTGCTTTAGTAGTAGGTTTAAGTTGTTTATTTGTGATTTTTCCTGTTTCCTGAGGTAAGATTGTATTGCTATAAACTTCCCTCTTAGAACTGCTTTTGTCACATCCCATATGTTTTGGATCATCATGCTTTTGTTTTTATTTGTCTGTAGGTATTTTTTTTATTTCCTATTTGATTTCTTCAGTGATCCACCAGTTGTTTAGTAGTATGTTGCTTAGCCTCCATGTGTTTTTGTTTTTTACAGTTTTTTTTCTTATAGTTGATTTCTAATTTCATAGCATTGTGGTCAGAAAAGATGCTTGATAAAATTTCAGTTTTCTTAACTTTATCGAGCCTCGCTTTGTGGCCTAACATGTGATCAATCCAGGAGAATGTTCCACGTGCACTTGAGAAGAATGTGTGTTCTGCTGCTTTTGGATGAAATGCTCTATAAATATCGTAGGTCCATTTCATCTGATGTGTCATTTAAGGCCTGTGTTACCTTATTGATTTTCTGTCTGGATGATCTGTCCATTGATGAAAGTGGGGTGTCAAAATCCCCCACTGTTCTTGTGTTACTGTCAATTTCTCCCTTTATGGCTGTTAGTTTTTGCCTTATTTTTTGAGGTACTCCTATGTTGGGTGCATATATATTTACAATTGTTATATCTTCTTCTTGGATTGACCCCTTGATCATTATGTAGTGTCCTTCTTTGTCTCTTATAACAATCTTTATTTTAAAGTCTATTTTGTCTGATATGAGAATTGCTATTCCATCTTTCTTTTGATTTCCATTTTCATGGAATACCTTTTTCCATCCCCTCACTTTCAGTGTATGTGTCCCTTGATCTGAATTGTTTCTTGTAGACAGCGTATATATGAGTCTTTTTTTTTGTATTCATTCAGCCAGTCTATGTCTTTTGGTTGGCAAATTTAATCAGTTTATGTTTAAGGTAATTATCAATATGTATGTTCTAACTGCCGTTTTGTTAATTGTTTTGGATTTGTTTTTGTAGGTCTTTTTTCTTCCCTTCCTCTTTTGTTCTCTTGTGACTAAATTTACTGTTGTGTTGGGATTCCTTTTTCTTTTTTGCATGTGCATCTATTGTAGATTTTTGGTTTGCAGTTACCATGAGGTTTGGATATAGCAACATATATATAAACAACATTGTGTTTTTTTTAATATCTTTATCGGAGTATAATTGTTTTACAATGGTGTGTTAGTTTCTGCTTTATAACAAAGTTAAACAACATTGTTTTGAGTTGCTGGTCTTCTAATTTCAAATGCATTTCCAGTATCCTGCATTTGTGCTCTTGTCTTCTCACAGTTGCTGGTTTTGATATCACATTTGTGTGCAGATGATTTCCTAACTTTACTGTATGTTTGCATTTACCAGTGAGCTTTTTGATTCATAATTTTCTTGTTTAAGTTGTGACCTTTTCTGCTTAGAGGAGTTCCTTTAGCATTTGTTGCAAAGCTAGTCTGGTGGTCTTGAATTCTTTTAGCTTTTGTTTGTCTAAATCTTTTGACTTCTCCGTCGAATCTATTATAAATGAGAACCTTGCTGGGTAGAGTATTCTGGGTTGCAGGTTCTTCCCTTTCATCACTTTAAATATATTGTGCCACTCCCTTCTGGCCTGCAGAGTTTCTGCTGAGGAATCAGCTGATAACCTTATAGGAATTTCCTTGTATGTTATTTGTAGCTTTTCCCTTGTTGCATTTAGTGTTTTTTGTCTTTCATTTTTGTCAGCTTGATTACTATATATCTTGGCATGTACCTCCTTGGGTTTTTGTTGTTGTTGTTTTTGTGGTATGCGGGCCTCTCACTGCCGTGGCCCCTCCCATTGCAGAGCACAGGCTCCAGACGTGCAGGCCCAGCGGCCATGGCTCACAGGCCCAGCCGCTCCACGGCATGTGGTATCCTCCTGGACCGGGGCACGAATCCGTGTCCCCTGCATCGGCAGGCGGACACCCAACCACTGCACCACCAGGGAAGCCCCCTCCTTGGGTTTATCCTGGCTGGGACTCTCTGTGCTTCCTGGACTTGATTCCTTCTTTTCTTTCCATTGTTAGGGAAGTTTTTGACTATATCTCTTCAAATATTTTCTCCACTGCACCACCAGGGAAGCCCCCTCCTTGGGTTTATCCTGGCTGGGACTCTCTGTGCTTCCTGGACTTGATTCCTTCTAGTATATTTTTCATTTCAGTTATTGTATTGTTCATCTCTGTTTCTTTTTTAGTTTTTCTAGGTCTTCGTTAGACATTTCTTGCATCTTCTAGATCTGTGCCTCCATTCTTTTTCTGAGATCTTAGATCATCTTCACTGTCATAACTCTGAATTCTTTTTCTGGTAGATTGACTATCTCCACTTCACTTAGTTGTTCTTTTCGAGTTTTATCTTGTTCCTTAATCTGTGATGTATTCCTCTGCTGTCTCATTTTGTCTAACTTCCTGTGATTGTGGTTTCTATTCTGCAGCCTTCAGGATTGTACTTCTTCTTGCTTCTACTGTCTGTCTTCTGGTGGATGAGGCAGTCTAAGAGGCTTGTGCAAGCTTCCTGATGGGAGGGAGTGGTTCTTGCCCACTGGTGGATGGAACTGGGTCTTGTCCCTCTGGTGGGCAAGGCCGTATCAGGAGGCATGTTTAGTGGGCAGCTGTGTGGTCAGGAAGACTTTAAGCACCCTATGTGCTGATGGATGGGGCTGTGTTCCTGTCCTGTTGTTTGTTCAGCCTGAGGAATCCCAGCACTGGAGCCTACAGGCTGTTGGGTGGGGCTAGGTCTTGAGGAGAAAATACCAGCCTCCAGGAGGTCTTACACCAATGAGTACTCCCCAGAGCTGCCATTGCCAGTGTCTTTGTCCCTGCAGAAAGCCACAGCCACCACCTGCTTCCTCAGGAGACCATCAATACTAGCAGGTAAGTCTGGCCCAGTCTCTTATGAGGTCACTGCTTTTTTTCCCTGCGTCTTGCTGCCCTTGTGTGTGCCCTCCAAGAATGTAGTTGCTGTTTCCCCCAGTCCCGTGGAATTCCTGCAAACAAAACCTGGTGGCCTTCAAAGCCAGATTCTCTGGGGTCTCCTTCTCCCATTGCCAGACCCCCAGGCTGGGAAGATTGACCTGGGGCTCAGGACTTTCACTTCTATGTCAGAACTTCTGTGGTATATTGTTTTCCAGGTTGTGGGTCACCCACCTGGTGGGTTTGGTATTTGATTTTATCATGATTGCACCCCTTCTACCACCTTGTTGTGGCTTCTTCTTTTTCTTTGGATGTAGGATATCTTTTTTGATAGTTTCCAGCATTTTTTTGTTGATGGCTGTTTTGCAGTTAATTGTGATTTTGGTGTTTTCGTAAGAAGAGGTGAGCTCACATCCTTCTGCTCTGCCATCTTGAGCTAATCTCCCTCATTCCTTTTTCTTAAATTCCCATCCCTTCAGCCAAAAATATTTATTAAGTGTCATGTGCCATGCACTGAGCTACATGATGACAACAAGTTAAATATTTCAGGAACTGAATGTCATTTGTTATGAGTGGAACATAGAGCCTACATATGTAATGAGAGGAGTGCATCTGAACAGGTAGAAAATGGAAAGATGATTATGAATTTTGAAAGTCCTACCATCGTATTGAAACTTTATTCTGTAGACAATGGGAAATTGTATTATTACGTTTTTAAGTCTTAAGTTAATATGGTCAGATTTTCATTTTAGAAATGTCACCTCAGCTGCAGTGAATTGAAATGGGTGTTATTTGCAACAGGAAGATCAATTTTGGAAGTTTATAAAATAATCCAAGTATGAAGTAAAAATGATACATGAGTCAAAAAGGATGTGCAGGATTGAAACGTTGGAGTGAGGCTGGGTGATATTAGAATATGAAGCAGTGACCTTTAGAAAAATTATTCATGTCTGTCTTCAGCTTTTTCAGGTAGAATTTACTCAACTGCTCTATTAATTAGAATATTTTTGTTTGACTCCTGTGTTATCAAAAATATTACCTCTGACCACTAAATGATGCAGAGATTCCTAGCTATATATTCTTTAGTCCGTATGCTGAGAAAATGTTAGTAAAAACAATAGTCTAATGTTCTATTTGAACATTATTTGGCATACTCTGTTCAGACACAGTCCCAGAACCCAAGAGACCATCCAAGCCCCACTGGAGAGAAATTTAATCCCTGTATTCTGTGTTCTGAAGACACCTCATGCATATACTCTTAGTATAGTTCTTATCATATTGTACTATTATTCATGTTTCTGTTTTCCTCTGCTGAAGCATAGCTTTTCTAATATTAAGATTCAGTAGGGCATATCTTCTGAAAGGTTAAAACAATATTAATACATTTTACTTTAGACTCCAGAAGCTCTGTTTATCTGGAATCTAGGCAAACAGCTCAATCTTTATTGTCAATAAATATTCATTGTCCAATTTTCTCAAACTAAAATTTGAGGACATAGGTTTTTTTTTTCAATTTATTTATTGACAGTTTCCTTCTTCAATGAACAGAGTGAAAAAGGTATTTTCCATTCATGCTTTGCTCCTATCATTCACTACATGGAGCATATAAGAAGTAGAATTCTAATTCATAATCAGTCTTATCTGGACAGCTTTTTAGTCTAACTGATGCTCTGCAAGCTGAATTGTAAATACTAGTGATCTCTGACTTGAAATAAAACTGAGCAACATTAAGTGACCAAGCATTTTCAAAGTTTCAAAGAACTTGGCCTAGTTTAAAAGCTGTTTTCACTTTGACTTACTATCAAATTAACAAACACATTTGTCAAGGATATATGCAAAATATGGCTACAAGAAAGTGAACATAGCTACTCATTTTCTCTCTCTTTCCTGGTGGAGGTAAGCTACAAATTTGATGATCATTGCAGCCCTTTCAATGTTGGCATTGCAGCCTTTACAGGTCAGAGATGATCAGAGGTGTGGTCTTGCCACCTTTCACATTAAACTATGAAAGATGCTGTGGTGGTCCTCAAATCTAACTACTGCCACCTAAGGCCACTTCCTGCAGCATCAAAGGCTATTTCTGTTTTCTATTTCTTTCCCTACCATTGGACCTAGAGTAAACCTGGACACAGCCAACACCGTGCCAGTGGTCTACATCTTGTCCACTTCATATATGGATTTACTATATAACCAACTGTACGTAAGGGATTCTGTGATCAGGACACCCAGTCTATTTTCCTTAAGGAAATATTTAAAGCAAAGTGTGATTTCACAATGAGGTATAGAGGGAAGTGTATGGGATACAAATCAGAAGACAGCTCTGCTCCTTGCTAACCACGTATTTTGGACAAGTTAATTAGCCTGTCAGAGCTGAGGTTTTTCTACAATGGGATTAAGCATAAAGCCTATTCTGTATTTTGGGATTCTGGGAAAGATATATGTCATCACTAGCATAAGTGAAGCACTTTATAAATTCCAAAATCTTTTATTTATGCTAGGTTTGTTATTATTGTTTCAGTGAAAGTAAATAGCTTAGTCCCTGGTGGCACAGTGTTTAAGAATCCACCTGCCAATGCAGGGGACATGCGTTCAATCCCTGGCCCAGGAAGATCCTACATGCTGCAGAGCAACTAAGCCCGTGTGCCATAACTACTGAGGCTGCGCTCTAGAGCCTGTGAGCCACAACTACTGAAACCCACGTGCCTAGAGCCCGTGCTCTGCAACAAGAGAAGCCACTGCAATGAGAAGCCCGTGCACCGCAACAAAGAGTAGCCCCCAGTCACTGCAACTAGAGAAAGCCCGTGCACAGCAACAAAGACCCAACACAGCCATAAATAAATAAATAAATATTTTTAGAAAGACATAAGTATCATTTCTGCCTCTAAGATTACAAAGGAAATTTAACAAGATTCCCAGATTTAGCAGACATTGCCAGACATATCCATCTTAACCCATCCCCACCTTTTTAAATTGAGGCTTGATTTTTTTAGAGCAATTCAAAGTTTACAGAAATCTTGAGCAGAAAGTACAGAAGTTGCCATGTATTCTCTCTCCACCCTTCCAAAATTCCCTTTAGTATTAACATCTTGCATTGGTGTGATATGTTTGTTATAACTGATGAATTCATATTGATACATTAGTATTAACTAAAGTCAATAGTTTACATTTGGTTTCATTCATTTTTGTTGTACATTTCTTTGGGTTTTGCCAAATGTATAATTTAATGTATCTACCATTGCAATATTATACAGAATAATTTAATTGCCCTAAAAGTCTGTACCCCACATATTTGTTCATTCTCTGCCCAAATCCATAACAAGTACTAATTCTTTCACTGTGTCTATAACTCTTTCTCTTCATTTGTATTTAAGGTACTTCTATGTACCTTTGAGGCTTGTTAGCTCATTTCTTTTAATCATTGAGTAATATTCAGTTGTATGGATGTACCACATTTCATTTATCCATTCACCTATTGAAAGATATCTAGGTTGCTTCCAAAATTTGGCCAACTATGAATAAAGCAATAAGCAATCATGTTTGAGCTTTTATGTAAACATAAGTTTTCAACTCATTTGAGTAAATACCTAGGAGTACAATTACTTGATTGTATAGTAATACTATGTTTAGCTTTATTAGGAACTGCCAAACTGCCTTTTAAATAAAGTGACTATATCATTTCAGATTCATACCAGCAATAAATGAAAGTAGCTATTACCTCACAACCTTGCCAGCACTGGTGTTGTCAGTGTTTTAGATTTCGGCCATTCTAATACATGTGGAGTGGTATCTTATTGTTATTTTAATTTATAATTCTTTAATGACATATGATATTGAACATTTCATATGCTTATTTGGCAGATGTTTATCTGGTTTGATGATGTGTCTGTTCAGAGTTCTGTCCACTTTTTAATGAGGTTTTTTCTTTTTCTTATTGTTGAATTTTAGAAGTTATTTTCATATTTGGAAATGAGTCCTTTATCAGATATGTGATAAAGATGTTTTAGATAAAGACATTTTATCAGATAAAAATAGACATTTTTCCCAGGCTGTGTCTTGTTTCTTCACTCTCTTGCCAGTGTCTTTCACAGCACAGAAGGTTTTTTCCCAGTTTTATTGAGAAATAATTGACATGAATCACTGTGTGAGTTTAAGGAGTAGAGCATGATGGTTTGATTTACATGTATTGTGAAATGATTACCACAGTAGGTTTAGTTAACATCCAGCTTCTCATACAAGTACAATAAAAAGCAAAGAAAGAATAGAAGGAAAAAAAATTCTCCCTGTGTTGAGAAATCGTAGGATTCCCTCTCAACAACTTTCCTGTATATCAGACAGCAGTGTTAACTGTAGTCATCGTGTTGTACATAAGCTCCCTAGCACTTATTTATCTTATAACTGGAAGTTTGCACCTTTTGACCACCTTCCTCTAATTACTCCTACCCCTACTCTCCACCTCTAGCAACCACAAATCTAATCTATTTTTCTATGGATATTTGGCTTTTTATTTTTCAGATTTCACATATAAGTGACATCGTACAGTATTTGTCTTTCTCTGACTTATTTAACTTAGCATAATGTCTTCAAGATCCATCCATGTTGTCACAAATAGCGAGGTTTCCTCCTTTTTATAGCTGAATAATACTCCATGTGTATAAAAATATACATATTTTTACATATATACATATACATATACTCCATGTATATACATATACTCCATGTATATAAAAATATATATACAACTTCTTTATTCATTCATCCATCAGTGCACTCTTAGATTGTTTCCCTGTCTTGACTATTGTAAATAATCCTGCTATGAACATGAGGGTGCAGATATCTTTTCAAGTCAGTGTTTTCATTTCTCTTGGACATATTCTGAGAAGTGAAATTGCTGGATTATATTGTAGTTCTATTTATTTTTTTGAGGATCCTCCATACTGTTTTCCATAGTGGCTGTACAATTTACAATCCAACCAACAGTGCAAAAGGGTTCCCATTTCTCTGCGTCCACATTAGGATTTGTTATCTATTGTCTTTTTGATGACAGCCACTCTAACAGGCATAAGGTTCTAGCTCTTTGTGGTTTTAATTTGCATTTCTTTAATGACTAGTGATGTTGAGCATCTTTTCATGTATCTGTTGGCCTTTTGTATATATTCTTTGAAGAAATGTCTGTTCAGGTTCTTTGTCCACTTTAAAATTTTTCTTCTTTTTTTGCTATTGAATTGTATGAATTCTATATGTATTTTGGATATTAACCCCTTATCAGATATATGGTTTGCAAATACTTTGTCTCATTCCATGACTAGTCTCTTCACTTTGTTGATGGTTTCATTTGCTGTGCAGAAGCTTTTTAGTTTGATATAGCCCCACTTGTTTATTTTTTATTTTGTTGCTTGTGCTCTAGGTGTCATATCTTAAAAATTATTACCAAGGCCTAGGTCAAGAGGCTTTATTCCTATGTTTTCTTCTAGGATTTCCATGTTTTCAGGTCTTACATTTAAGTGTTTAATCCATTTTGAGTTAATATTTTGTGGGTGGTGTAAGATATGGACCAGTTTCATTCTTTGGATGTGAATATCCAGTTATCCCAGCACTATTATTGAAGAGACTGTCTTTTCTCCATTGAGTATTCTTGGCTTTCTTGTCAAATGTTAGTTGACCGTATGTGCTTGGGTTTATTTCTGGCCCTTGATTTTGTTCCATTGGCCTAATCATTTGTTTTTATGCCAGTCCCATACTGATGACTATACATTTATAGTATAGCTTGAAATCAGGAAGTGTGATGCCCCCTGCTTTGTTCTTCTTTTTCATGATTTCTTAGGCTATTCAGGGTCTTGTGTGGTTCCATATTAATTTGAGGAATAATTTTTATACTTCTGTAATAAATGCAGTTGGAATCTTTATAAGGATTGTACTGAATCTATAGTTTTTGGTAATATTAACATTTTAACAATATTGATTTTTCCAATCCATGAACAAGGGGTACCTTTCCATTTATTTATCTCTTCTTTGATTTCTTTTATCAATGTCTTGTAGTTTTTAGAGTAGAGATATTTCACCTTCTTAGTTAGGCTTATTCCTAAGTATTTTATTGGTTTTGATCCTACTGTAAATAGGATTGATTTCTTTATTTCTTTTTCAGAAAATTGTTAGTGTACAGAAACGCTACAGGTTTTTGTTTGTTAATCTTGTATCTTGCAACTTTACTGAATCCATTGATTAGATCTAACAGTTTTCTTGTAGAGTCTTGGATTTTCTCTATATAAAATCACATCATCTTCAAATAGAGACAATTTTACTTTTTTTAATTGAAGTATAATTGCTTTACAACGTCATGTTAGTTTCTGCTGTACAATGAAGTGAATCAGCTATATGTATACTACATCCCCTCCCTCTTGGACCTCCCTCCCACCCCCCTCCCCCATCCCACCCATCTAGGTCATCACAGAGCACTGAGCTGAGCTTCCTGTGCTTTATAGCTTGTTCCCACTAGCTATCTACTTTACACATGGTAGTGTATATATGTCCATCCTAATTTCCCAATTCATCCCACCCTCCCCTTCCCCTCTTTTGTTTCTCTTTCTTGCCTAATTGCTCTAGCTAGCACTTCTAGTACTTTGTTGAATAGGAGTGATGAGTGGACACCCTTGTCTATTTCCTTACCTAAGAGAGAAAGCTTTCAACCTTTCGCCATTAAGTGTGATGTTAGCTGCAGGCTTGTCATATATAGCCTATAATATGTTAATATATGTTCCTTCTGTGCCTAATTTGTAAAGAGTTATTTTTGATCATGAATGGATGTCAGCAAATGCTTTTTCTACAGCTATTGAGATGATTATATGACTCTATTCTTTCATTCTATTAATATGATGTGTCTCATTGATTGGTATATTTTGAACCATCCTTGCCTCCAAAAGGTAAATATCATTTGATCATGGTGAATGAGCCTTTTCATATGCTGCTGAACTGTGTTTTCTAGTACTTTGTTAAGAAATTTTGCATCTGTATTCATCAGAGATATTGGCCTGTAGTTTTCTTTTCTTAGTGGTATCTTTTTCTGTTTTTGGTATCAGGATAATACTGGCCTCATAAAATGAGTTTGGGAATGTACCTTCCTCTTTGACTTTTTTAGAAGTGTTTGAGAAGGATTGGTGTTAATTCTTTTTTAAATGCTTGGCAGAATTCACCAGTGGAGCCATCTGGTCCTGGGCTTATCTTTTTTGGGAGATTTTTGATTACTGATTCAGTCTCCTTACTAATAATTGGTCTATTTAGATTTCCTATTTCTTCCTGATTCAGTCTTGCTAAGTTGTATGCTTCTAAGGATTTTTCCATTTCTTCTAGGTTGTCCAGTTTATTGGCATATAGTTGTTCATAGCAGCCGCTTATGATCCTTAGAATTTCTGCATTATCAGTTATAATGTTTATTTTTCTTACCACGTTTATTGTAGTCTTTGTGTATCATTTAACTATTTAAGATGTGTAAGGCTGTACTATTATTTTTACTAGATTTCTTTTTCATATTTCACTATGTCACTACTGAATCTTGTGTGTGTGTGTTCCTAACCCCATTAACCCCATGAGCTTCATGGCTTTTATTGAATGATGTTATATAGCATGGTAATTTTTAGGAACAAATATGTTGCATAGATTGTAAAAGACCTATAAGGAGGTTTATGTTAAAGGATGGTGTCAAGGTGGGGATAGCTATTGCACAAATGGTTTTGCAATTAAAATCATGGTTTTACATTTTTATAAGGATACATAGACTCAGATGCTTCAACCTACATGATTATAGGTAATGCAGCAGTTTTGTATAAATATAAATTATTTTATTCTTTGAATATCTAGTAATATTATATAGAGGTAAATAATGAATACATTAATGTCTCCATGAGTAAGTATCAATATGAAGATGAATTCCATTGGACATCATTTTGAACTTGAAGATTTTACCTCCTGGCTGAGAAAAAAACTGTGCATATATTGATAGCCTTTTACTTGATCCCATTATAAAGTAATTCATGATGGATATAAGACAGAGTTGTAAAGTTGGCAAATTTTTTCTAGTGTTCCATTCTTTAGATTCTTAGCATGTTACTCAGCTATAACCATTCAAATTGTGCCTCCTTGAAAATTTCCTTATGATATAAACTCTTTTTACTCAATTACCTTTCTGCTGACCAGTGAGATAAATTTAAGTTTCTCATGCCATTTTTCCCCCATTTTTGGTCTGTAATTTACTAAATTGTAACTAAATTACCCTTCCTTTTTTTGTCACCTGATTCTCTCTCACTCTTACTGTTGAAATATGTGCAAAAGAATATTGGACACCTGTTATAAAAATTCACTTGATTTGTACACCATTTTGCAAGGTGTGTACATAATTTAATATTATAAATTTCTTAGAGTAAAAGTTAAGTTTTCATAGATAGCATTAAAGGAAAGTTAGAATTATATATTACAGTACTCAAAACACTTAAAATATGCATACGACAGTGAAGTACCTGGCTCAGGCATTATGATTTACCCATCAAATAGATGAGGAAATGGAGGTTCAAATAAAGCTAATAGCTTCATGAAGGTCACTCAGATAGTAAATATCAAACATAGGATTTTAAAGGTACTGTCTTCCGATATGTCAGTTGAGTTGCTACTGAGACATGTAAATAATAAAATGATCCATAATATTCCCTTATAATAGAATTTCCCAATCAAAAGTTTATTGGATTTTGCAAAACTAAACAAACGGGACCTAATGAAACTTAAAAGCTTTTACACAGCAAAGGAAACCATAAACGAGACAAAAAGACAGTACTCAGAATGGGAGAAAATATTTACAAATGAAGCCACTGACAACGGATTAATCTCCAAAATATACAAGCAGTTCATCCAGCTCAATATCAAAAAACCCAACCCAATCCAAAAATGGGCAGAAGACCTAAATAGCATTTCTCCAAAGAAGATATACAGATTGCCAACAAACACATGAAATGATGCTCAACATCACTAATCATTAGAGAAATGCAAATCAAAACTACAATGAGGTATCGCCTAACACCTGTCAGAATGGCCATCATCAAAAAATGTACAAACAATAAATGCTGAAGAGGCTGTGGAGAAAAGGGAACCCTTTTACACTGTTGGTGGGAATGTGAATTGATACAGCCACTGTGGAGGTTCCTTAAAAAGCTAAAAATAGAACTACCATATGACCCAGCAATCCTACTACTGGGCATATACCCTGAGAAAACCGTAATTCAAAAAGAGTCATGTACCAAAATGTTCATTGCAGCACTATTTACAATAGCTAGGACATGGAAGCAACCTAAGTGTCCATCAACAGATGAATGGATAAAGAAGATGTGGCACATATACACAATGGATTATTACTCAGCCATAAAAAAGAAATGAAATTGAGTTATTTGTAGTGAGGTGGATGGACCTAGAGTCTGTCATACAGAGTGAAGCAAGTCAGAAAGAGAAAAACAAATACCATACGCTAACACACATCTATGGAATGCAAAAAAAAAAATGGTTCTGATGAACCTAGGGGCAGGACAGGAATAAAGACGCAGACATAGAGAATGGACTTTAGGACATGGGGAGGGGGAAGGGTAAGCTAAGACAAAGTGAGAGAGTGGCATTGACATATATACACTACCAAATGTCAAATAGATAGCTAGTGGGAAGCAGCCGCATAGCACAGGGAGATCATCTCAGTGCTTTGTGACCACCTAGAGGGCTGGGATAAGGAAGGTGGGAGGGAGACGCAAGAGGGAGGGGATATGGAGATATATGTACCTAGAGGGCTGGGATAAGGAGGGTGGGAGGGAGACACAAGAGGGAGGGGATATGGAGATATATGTATACATAGAGCTGATTCACTTTGTTATACAGCAGAAACTAACACAACAATGTAAAGCAATTATACTCCAATAAAGATGTTAAAAATAAATAAAAACTCAGTTTCAGCTTACTATAGATACAGATGGCTACATATAGGAATATTTATAGGTGTGAGTATATGCACAGGTTATTATACACACATATCTTTGCTCTGTCAGCTTAGCATTCCTTCAAACAATGAAATACCAGTAGCAAGGAGCACACTTAGGCCCCATATCTTGGCTTCTAAACCTTTCTCTAGTAAGAGGAACTGGAGAAATAGCTGATTCTAGGGCTGTCGCAGGATGACCCAGTGTCTTATAGTGCTAGAAGGTGAGAAGGTGCTTAAACAAAAACACATGCAGTGATGTTGGAATATCAAAGAGATAGAAGAGCCCCAGCCCAGGTTCTCTCCCTGAAGACTCTGAGTGCCTCTTTGTAGTTTCTGTGACTCCTCAGCTTGCTTGTCAGCTGCCCTACCAACCTATCTGCCTTCTCTCCCTCACCCTCCAGGTTCAGGGCTGCCAAGGGGTTTCTCCACGTCATGCTCCGTGCATTCTTCATGGGTGTTATCTTTCTTGTAGTCCTGTCATCATTACACTGTGGAAATGTCTTCATATTTCTGACAAAGGAGACTCATTTCCCTTTCTTTCACCACCGATGCTGATGGTCCTCCATCCATTTATTCTTTTCCCCATGTGATTCTTAGAGGCAGTGTTGCTGATGCACAGACCCTCTCACTGTCTGCCCTCCCTGTATGTCGAAAGCTTTCTCTGCATCGATTGAGATGATCGTATGGTTTTTCTCCTTCAAATTGTTAATATGGTGTATCACATTGCTCTGTTTGCTTATACTGAATAATCTTTGCATTCCTGGGATAAACCCCACTTGATCATGGTGTATGGTCCTTTTAATAAGTTGTTGGATTCTGTTTGCTAGTATTATGTTAAGGATTTTTGCATCTATGGTCATCAGAGTTATTAGCCTGTAGTTTTCTTTCTTCATGACATCTTTGTCTGGTTTTAGTATTGGGCTGATGGTGGCCTTGCAGAATGAGTTCGGGACTGTTCCTCCCTCTGCCATATTTGGGAAGAGTTTGAGAAGGTCAGGTGTTAGCTCTTCTCTAAATGTTTGATAGATGTTGCCTTTGAAGCCATCTGGTCCTGGGCTTTTGTTTGTTGGAAGATTTTTAATCACAGTTTCAATTTCAGTGCTTGTGATTGGTCTGTTCATATTTTCTATTTCTTCCTGGTTCAGTCTCGGATGGTTGTGCATTTCTAAGAATTTGTCCATTTCTTCCAGGTTGTCCATTTTATTGGCGTATAGTTGCTTGTAGTAATCTATCATGATCCTTTGTATTTCTGCAGTGTCAGTTGTTACTTCCCCTTTTTCATTTCTAATTCTGTTGATTTGAGTCTTCTCCCTTTTTTTCTTGATGAGTCTGGCTCATGGTTTATCAGTTTTGTTTTATCTTCTCAAAGAACCAGCTTTTCAGCTCTTTTTCATTTATTTCTGATCTGATCTTTATGATTTCTTTACTTGGGCTAACTTTGGGAGGTTTTCTGTTCTTCTTTCTCTAATTGCTTTTGGCGTAAAGTTAGGTTGTTTATTTGAGTTGTTTCCTGTTTCTTAAGGTAGGATTTTATTGATATAAACTTCCCTCTTAGAACTGCTTTTGCTGCATCCCGTATGTTTTGGGTCATTGTGTCCCCATTGTCATTTGTTTCTAGGTATTTTTTTATTTCCTCTTTGATTTCTTCAGTGATCACTTCGTTATTAAGTAGTGTATTGTTTAGCCTCCATGTGTTTGTATTTTTTACAGATCTTTTCCTGTAATTGATATCTA
>NC_041222.1:21848681-21861096 GCF_002837175.3 Physeter macrocephalus
TGGAATGTCCTATAAATATCAATTAAGTCCATCTTGTTTAATGTATCATTTAAAGCTTGTGTTTCCTGATTTATTTTCATTTTGGATGATCTGTCCATTAGTGAAAGTGAGGTGTTAAAGTCCCCTACTATGATTTTGTTCCTGTCAATTTCCCCTTTTATGGCTGTTAGTATTTGCCTTATAGATTGAGGTGCTCCTATGTTGGGTGCATAAATATTTACAATTGTTATATCTTCTTCTTGTATTGATCCCTGGATCATTATGTAGTGTCCTTCTTTGCCTCTTGTAATAGTCTTTGTTTTAAAGTCTACTTTGTCTGATATGAGAATTGCTACTCCAGTTTTCTTTTGATTTCCATTTCCATGGGATATCTTTTTCCATGCCCTCACTTTCAGTCTGTATTTGCCTCTAGGTCTGAAGTGGTCTCTTGTAGACAGCATATAGACGCATCTTGATTTTGTATCCATTCAGCCAGTCTGTGTCTTTTGGTTGGAGCATTTAATCCATTTACATTTAAGGTAATTATCAGTATATATGTTCCTATTACCTTTTTCTTAATTGTTTTGGGTTTATTATTTTAGGTCTTTTCCTTCTCTTGTGTTTCCTCCCTAGAGAAGTTCCTTTAGCATTTGTTGTAAAGCTGGTTTGGTGGTGCTGAACTCTCTCAGCTTTTGCTTGTCTGTAAAGATTTTAATTTCTCCATCAAATCTCAATGAGATCATTGCTGGGTAGAATAGATTAACTATTTCCTTTCCCATATTAGGGAAGTTTTCAACTATAATCTCTTCAAATATTTTCTCAGTCCCTTACTTTTCTTCTTCTGGGACCCTTATAATTCTAATGTTTGTGTGTTTAATATTGTCCCAGAGGTCTCTGAGACTGTCTTCAATTCTTTTCATTCTTTTTTCTTTATTCTGCTCTGCAGTAGTTATGTCCACTATTTTATCTTCCAGGTCACTTATCCGTTCTTCTGCCTCAGTTATTCTGCTGTTGATCTTTGCTCCTCTTCCTCAGAGGCACAGCCCTGATGCCTGGCTGGAGCACCAAGAGCCTTTCATGCACATGGCTCAGAATAAAAGGGGGGAAAAAAAGAAAGAAAGAAAGAAGAAGATACAATAAAAGTAAGATAAAGTAAAATAAAGTTACTAAAATAAATATTAAAAATAATTTTATAAAAAAAATTTTTTAAGTAATAAAAAAAAAAGAAAGCAGGGAGCAACCAAACCAAAAAAAAAATCCACCAATGATAGCAAGTGCTAAAAACTATACAAAAAAAAAAAAAGGAGACAGAACCCTAGGACAAATGGTAAAAGCAAAGCTATACAGACAAAATCACACACAGAAGCGTACACATACACACCTACAAAAAGAGAAAAAGGGAAAAATATATATATATATATATATATCATTGCTCCCAAATTCCATCTCCTCAATTTGGGATGATTCGTTGTCTATTCAGGTATTCCTCAGATGCAGGGTACATCAAGTTGATTGTTGAGGTTTAATCTGCTACTCCTGAGGCTGCTGGGAGAAATTTCTCTTTCTCTTCTTTGTTCGCACAGCTGCTGGGGTTCAGGTTTGGATTTGGACCTGCCTCTGCCTGTAGGTCACCTGAGGGCATCTGTTCTTCGCTCAGACAGGACGGGTTTAAAGGAACAGCTGATTCGGGGGGTCTGTCTCACTCAGGCCGTGGGGAGGGAGGGGTACGGATGTGGAGCAAGGCAGCGGTGGCAGAGGCAGGCGTGACGTTGCACCAGCCTGAGGTGTGCCGTGCGTTCTCCCAGGGAAGTTGTCCCTGGATCACGGGACCCAGGCCGTGGCAGGCTGCACAGGCTCACGGGAGGGGAGGTGTGGATAGTGACCTGTGCTTGCACACAGGCTTCTTGGTGGCTGCGGCAGCAGCCTTTGCATCTCATGCCCACCTCTGGGCTCCGTGCTGATAGCCGCGGATCGCACCCGTCTCTGGAGCTCCTTTAAGCAGCGCTCTGAATCCCCTCTATTCGCGCACCAGGAAACAAAGAGGGAAGAAGAAGTCTCTTGGCTCTTTGGCAGCTCCAGACTTTTTCCGGCACTCCTGGCTAGCCGTGGCACACTAGCTCCCTTCAGGCTGTGTTCACGCAGCCAACCCCTGTCCTCTCCCTGGGATCTGACCTCCGAAGCCTGAGCCTCAGCTCCCAGCCCCCGCCCGCCCCGGCGGGTGAGCAGAGCAAGCCTCTCGGGCTGGTGAGTTCTGGTCGGCACCGATCCTCTGTGCAGGAATCTCTCCACTTTGCCCTCTGCACCCCTGTGGCTGCGCTCTCCTCATGGCTCTGAAGCTTCACCCGTCCGCCACCTGCAGTCTCTGCCCACGAAGGGGTTTCCTAGTGTGTGGAAACCTTTCCTCCTTCAGAGCTCCCTCCCACTGGTGCAGGTCCTGTCCCTATTCCTTTGTCTCTGTTTTTTTCTTTTTGCTTTTGCCCTACCCAGGTACATGGGGGAGTTTCTTGCCTTTTGGGAGCTCTGAGGTCTTCTGCCAGTGTTCAGTAGGTGTTCTGTAGGAGTTGTTCCACATGTAGATGTATTTCTGATGTGTTTGTGGGGAGGAGGGTGATATGCATGTCTTACTCTTCCTCCATCTTGAAGCCGTCTCCCCTACCTAATTTCTTCTGTAACCTTTTTGTTCCATGACTCAAATTTTCATCCTTCCATTGTCAGTTAATTAATTAGAATCTGATCTATCACAACTGTCAATAGCTTTTCCTCATACTATCCATTCTCCTCAGTTATTGTTCATGTTTATCATTCTTCTTGAAACCTTTAGTGACTTCACTTGAAGGATATCAATTTCTCAGTGGGACTTCAGAGAATACCCCAATTTCCTCTTCTAGTTTAACTTTTTAAGATCCTCTTTGTCAGGTTGTACTCTTCACCAGTCTTTAAATATATCATCCTCCATTTTCTTTCAAAATTTCAATTTTATTATATAGTTTAGTTTCCACTAAAACACATTTGTCAGATTATAGTTTCTAATTAATAGTATGTCACTAGTTCATCCCTTAGTAATTGCTTTTACTCTTACCTCTTTTGACCTATTCTTCATCTCTTATTCTGAAATCATTCTTTCATATGATGACACTTCTTTGTAACACTCCTGACACCAATATTCTCTCCCTCCTCAGAACTTCTGTAATTACTTGTGCTGAAAACATGTGTCTATATCTCTTTCTGTCTAGAATGGAAATATCTTGAGAACAGGAATACAGCCATTATTGTTTCTACTCTGTCTTCTAAAATAATATATGTTCATTTAACTATGACCTCTCTATGGTAAGAATAAATTAATGTCTTAGTAAAATGTGTAGAATTTACTTATTGTGGGGATTCAGTTCTTATCTTAAGTTTAAAAGTAACCTCAGATGTGGAAATTGTTTACTGTGATATTCTGTGATCTAACTAATATGTGTATTAATTCTCTCAGTACCCAGAGCAGAGCACATCTATTAAGCAGTGTATTTACTGAATAGTTTCTGCATTTAAATGGAGGTTTTGAATTTATAAACTATTTATTTCATTATCATTCTAGGGTAGTCAAGTAAATACGTATTTGTTTGTTTTGTTCAATTTTTGTAAAAACAGTTTAGTCTTACCATAGCAAAAAGTAAAAGACAAAATTAAATGGGATTGAAAGATGGAAGCATCAGGACTCAAGCATCTGGCTTGCTTTTTTTAGGGTCTAGATCTTGAGGGTTCAATGAATTAACTCATTAGTGAAAAGTCCTTGTTCAGAATGGCTTGCCATGGCTCCTATTCCCATGTGCATGCTTTGGAGCCATGTAGCTGAGAATAGGATGTTTTGCCACTTGTAGAACAAAATCTTCTTGGATAAAGGCCAAGAGAAATCCATGCTGGGATTCACACCCTATGCCAACCACAGTGGAAGGGTAGATGCTTGTGATCAGAGTTGCCTCTCAATGCCAAAAGTGTAATAAGAGGCTGTGAAGCAGTGAAAATCAGTCTACATGGTGGGCCTAGTGGGAATGAAAATCTAGCTCTTAAAAGAGTGACTCTGACATTCCAGCTTCGATCTAATAGAATCTAACTCTGCACCAATGTATGTGGCAGAAGAAATGTTACTGTAATCTTCATTAGTCATTTTATTAATTATAAGTCTGTAATGAATTATGCAGTCCTCATTGGTGTAGTTATATTTTTCTTGAGGAGTTTGACTGCAAACTTCAGCAAAGGTGCTGACCTTCAGTTCGCAAAAAATTATTAGTTTCGTCATGAGTAATACTGAAAATGTTTGTCAGATATGAATTAAAAGCAGTATCTATAATGCAAAGAACTGATACAACTTAGTAAACTAAATATTCTTTAAAAAGTAAATTTTTAAAAGTGCTTTGTTTTCTTTAAATTGTCTTACAAGAGCTTTCTTGGCATATGACAGCATTGAATCTATTAGGAGAATGGATAGAGGAATTCACTAGAAGCTTTTCACTACACATTCCATTATTAAAGCATTTACTGTAAATACTGTGGCTTTGTGATTATGTGTGCCTATAATATTGCCTTGTAAATGAAGATCTTATTATTTAAATGCATTTTAAAATTCTGATGAATAGGTACTTAGAGTAATAGAATTGTGTCCCAAGTTATTGGGATGCTAAAGATACTTAAAGAAAATTATTGAAGGTATTGACTACCCTAGATAGTGTTTAATAGATTGTATTTCCACCAGAAAAATAAATACATTTGCCTTGTATTCTTGAGAAACCACTAGTTTCTGGCCCTATGGGACTCACAGTTGACCCAAAGGTATATTTGTAGGACTTATTCTTCTAAGAGCACTTTAAATGAGTCTGAGATAGAGAAGACACTCAAAAAGCATGTTAAATTAGTGTATGGTTTAAATTATAATATATATTGCACTTCTGTTTTGAATGTGGCAAATATTTACATTAATCAACTTATAAACTTTTAAACATTGTTTCTGTATTCAAAAAGGAAGTTTAAAATTTGATTAAATACTCCTCAGGTTAAAAGAATCAGAACAGGTTCTATTTTAGGACAACTTTCAAAACCAACAGAATTTCAGCAAGATTGTTAAGTACACTTATTTTTAGAGGTTTAGGGATTGCTGATCAGTAGAATTGCAGTTACCTTTCTCCTAGACTCTCACAGTCATCTTCAACAGAAGTAGCACAGTTTTAATATAACTGAGATTTCCAGAAAAGGCAACTACAAAATAATAAGTCTATTGCACTATTTTTGTTAATGTTGTTCAGATCTTTTTAAACAGTTGTCCACCATTGTAGAAAATTATATTATTGATGGCAATGTTACTTGTGTATTAGTGTACCTGTGCACTAGTTACTTGGCGTTAGAACTGCCAATTTAATGCAACACACCAATATCAGTCTGCATTTCTAATTGTTGGATTCCAAGTGAGTCGGCTTACATAGGAGCATCTGACCTCTTCGTTGTGATAATACATTTGTGTATTAAAACAAATTATTTTATTATAACTTTATTTTCTTCTATTTCTCTTCTGCATTACAATTAAGTAATGTATCAAATCAGTCAATTGCATTCATTTGTTTATGAGGCAAGTAAGCCATATTGTCTGTGAAGTTAACTTCAAGTAGTAAAATTTTTTTTAAAAGAGAGTTGTGTCTGATAAGGTTGAAAATCACTGGCCTCGGAGATTCAAAGAAGGTCATATTAGTCATTTTTATTTTTCAAACTATTGTACATTCCCCCAAGGATCTAATTTACCATACACATTGAATTTGCTGTGAGAAGTTAAACGTGATTCATATTACAATAGATATAATGAATATTGAATGAATAACAAATGAAAGTAGTGCTCAAGGTTGCAGAAGGATGAATTTTGCTCCTGGAAATAAGAATCATGAATATAAGACAGTTATTAAGTGCATCAAAATTTTAAAGCTCCAAGAAAGCAAAATGATAACTCAGAAAATAAGAGTGAATTACAGGGGAAAATGATATATGAAGTTGTGAAAATGTGGTGAGTTAGAATGCCAAAGATACATCGTGTGTGTGTGTTTGTGTGCCTGTGTGTGTCTGTGTGTGGGTTTGCCTGAACTTAGGAAAATTAGATTGGTGAGTCATTCTTTATATCTACTACAGCAGGAAAAAAAAATGATCCTACCTTGAAGAAAAAGAATTAGAAATAACTTCCGTAACTCCATTACATCATGCATGCAAGGACTATGAATTCACAACTAGTGTGAGTAATATCATGATTTATTTTTCAAAAAGATCTCCAGAAAACAGAGCTTGCTCTCAGTTTCTGGTAGTGAAAGTAAATTTTCTTTTCCATCTTGTTTTTTTTTTTTTCATTGGAAAAGAACAAGAAGTGATGATGTTCTAGGGTGTAACTTTGGTTTTGGCTAGAGGAAAAAAAAAAACAGTAAAATACAAATAATATGTCAGAATAAGGTGCTGAGACTAAAGCTGTGATATGGATGTTATGCTGACTTCCAGATAAAGGAAAGAGTTCAGATTCCAGCTAAGGGTTGATTCTGGAAGCGAGTACTTCATGACTAATGGCCTTTCATTTATCAAAATACTGAAGTGTAAGCTATTAGTAGGACAGATAGCAGAAAGCTCAGAAGGACTACATGATTAAAATTCTTGTAGTGTATCCAAGGACATGAATGATGAGAATGCATATTTCAAAGAGTGAAATTATCTATAAGTTTTCTTTTCCTTATATAATCTGCTGATAATAAATGACATGATGTGACACAGTTTATTTTATTAAACTATTTTGTTGTGTTATGACTGAACATCGGAGTGGGAAAACTCAAATGTATACATGCACACACATTTATTCAATCTGCTGATCTGCAATGTGGAAGCACATACTGAGGGAAAATGTCTGCATCCAAAGAAATCCAAACAGCAATAACACCTATCATTTGTTAGTATCTACAGTGTACAGTGGGCTTCACACACTATATCTCACATAATTCTGAAAAGTTGGAATTCACACGCTCCTCCATTTTAGTCTGACGCCTATGGTCTTTTTTCTTTTATGAAAAGGGCATATCTGCACAAGAATTCCAGAGTTGTCAAATCTTATATCTTAAGCAACTGGAATGATCTAATTAAAGGATCAAACTGCAAGATAAATTTGTCAAAATATGCACTTACAATACTTTGCTTTAAAATACTCCCAGTGAGAAACATATGTTCTTAGCCTGGCTCATATATGGAATCTCATAAAAATGTAATGAAAGAATGGAAGAACAAATGAAGAATCCATAAAAAGAACAACATTTAGTTGCATAATATACTTATTGCTATATCATCTGTATACTTTGAATGTTTAAAGAAGCATACATGTGAGTACTTGGTATATATATTATTATATATCCAAACACACAATCAACAATTTTTTAAAATTCTTCAAATAACTGTATTTAAAAACTACTTTCCTAATGTATAAAAATATAATATCACTATTATATATCTGAAGTTAATATATTAATTATAACTCAAAGAAAAAATACTCAGCAGTGGTACAGTATGTCAGAGGCCTTAAATCCCTTCTAATTTTTTCAAACTTCCCATGAAACCAATTTCATAGCCTAGTAACTTTATTTTCATACATTATAATCACAATCTGCCTCAAACCACATATGGAATTTAAAACAGAACAAAACCAGCAAGCAAACAAAAAACCTGCTTTCTTACATCATTTATAGATGGGGGAGAGAAAATGGCAAGAATGTCTTTGTTGGCATCCCCTCACACAGCCCTTTAAACTCAACTCGTATTAGCAATTGACCCTATAATGAAATTAATAAGGTATTTCTTTATGGTTCCCATAATTTGCATTCCTTCATTTTTCATTCTGTATCATCAAGTCCAACATTTTTTCCTGAATTTTTACGTGCATTAGACAGGTTGTCCTAGTTAACACTACTTCTGTCTGCAAATTCAGAATGGTATTGTTGCTGTTGTCCAGAAATTACAATATATGGTCATAACTCTTAATTTGGTTTAAACCAGGATTTCTGAAAACTTTACCTAGGTCATCATGACATGGAAATCCAGGATCAGAAGTGCCAAGTATTGGGAAAGAAAGTATTTATTAGAGGACACATGACCATATTGACTTTTTTATGAAAATTACAACATAGGGACCATCATAATCACTAAAAGGCCAGTTCCTGTATATGTTCCTAATAATTTATTTTTATTCCAGTGATTATTAGCTAACTTATTCTCAGCTAATAACCTCCTGGTGTGATCTCCCAGTGAAATTATTATAGTTTATTGAGTTGAATTGAATTGAATTATCGATGTATCCTATACATTTTCTGACTTTGATTTTGGGGGCCAATTTTTTTTCTCTACTTAAAGAACCTCCTTTTACCACCACCACCTTTCCAACATTTCTGGGTTTAGAGAATTAGCTTTTTCTCTCCCCTACAAAGCAATAGAACATTAAATGTATACTAGTTGAGTTACTGGAGCTTAAAGCTCTGTAAGATTGAGATACACTCCATTGCCCATTCCATTCCTCATAAGACCAATTATCTAGAAAAATAAAATGCCTAACAAAGGTTATGGGCATATGATTAGCTCATGTTGCGTGTGATCTTTCCTCTTGTTCATTGGTTGATTACTCAAGAATTTGTATGCTTCTATGTATACATGTCAAATATCATCCCTAAATATGAGACTCTCAACTTTTTTTCCTAGCTCTTGGGACATCTTGAATACAAAGAGCTATAGTGGACTGACATCAAATTGTTAATCAGAGGCTATAAAAATAAAGGGAAAAGAAATTAAATGTAAATAAATTCAAACCTAGAGAGGAAAAAGAGATCTAGAGTATGAAATTTTCTAGTTGGAATACAAAGCCATATGACATATAAAAATATTAAAATGAACCCTGCAAAGTTGACTTGGTTTCTCATTAATTACCAGGACATATGTCACTTAGCACTGCCCACGTTGCAAATGCCACATATGCATATCTCTTCACAGTGATATTGCTTATGAATTGAAGACAATATGACTCCTTCTCCATCTCTATTTCTCTGTTTTCCTCCTATCCACCACATGCTATGTCCATACCTAAACCTACTCAGAAATTTTGAAAATGTCCCTTTCAGAAAGGAAAAATAAATAAGTGGTGGCTTTAGTTTAGTCATGATTACTTTGTTGGAAGTCTTTCCAATTTAGAAACCAGAAAATTTTTCATGATTTTTGAGTTTAAAAGCTGAACAGCACTTTAATAACTTGTGGAAAAGACATTAGAGGGCACTGTAGCTCAACTTGCCATCCAATTAAAAGTCCTGGGTGGAATGGACAGGAAAAAGTGAAGTTCTTGCTTCTCTTTGATACTCTTGTAATGCTTCCTCTTCTAAAGCACTCAAAAAAGAGAAAAGTAGTCTTCAAGAGACCCTCTCAATTGTAGAAAAAATGTATACTTTCTGCCTAAGGGTCAGCAGCATGAGGACTTTTTCCTGCTTCTTGGATTTTGCTCTAAACTCGCTTCTGCGCCTCCACACATATCTGTATTAATAGATCCTCAAACAAGTCATAGGCCCAGTTATACAATCTTAAAAAGTGTCCTTCAATTTTGACTTCTGTCCCTGGACTTCACATTTCTGCAGGGAGTGGTGGGGGTTGTTTATTAATGAGATACGTTTGGCCCATGAGCTTGTAATAGTATCAAAAGGAATTTATTTAATCGTTCCCCTCAATTGATGGAATGTGTAAATGTTAAGCTTGGGTTAAATGATGCTATTAGCAGATGGCACTGACACAGACATGTTTTACAACCTCTGACAAAGCCCTTAAGCCCATGAGCAATCTATAGCAAATCAGTAAATAATGTTTACATGATGTCTTTGAATAGGTCAAAGACGTGAAGATGAGCCATCTTAGCACCCAGAGATGATTCGCAGTAAAGCTAATACTGTCTGTGACCAGATAGTCACAGACAAATAACAGAATTTTCTTCTGACCACTTCTCAAGTGCTGACAATTTTCTCTTAAATGTGAAAGGTCATTAGATTGCATTTTAGGAGTTGAAAAGGAGACATTCAGTCAAAGGAAATGATAGCCTAATGTAAGATGCGTCATGCATTTATTACTGCTTTGGCTGCCTTCTGCCGGTCCAAACCTCACTGATTCCATTTGTACATTATACATGGTACTAACCCTTGACTGAGTAAATCTAAAAGGATGATCCTGAACATAACTTACCTGAAAGAGCACATTTCCTTTCACAGAGATGTTAGATATAATTTTCATTTTCAAAGGCATTTCTTAAGATTATCATGTGGGGTTTTCAAAATTCATTTTAGTCAAGTTATATTTTAAAAATTAATTAACAGGGGCTTCCCTGGTGGCGCAGTGGTTGCGCGTCCGCCTGCCGATGCAGGGGAGCCGGGTTCGCGCGCCCCGATCTGGGAGGGTCCCGCGTGCCGCGGAGCGGCTGGGCCCGTGGGCCCTGGCCGCTGGGCCTGCACGTCCGGAGCCTGTGCTCCGCAACGGGAGAGGCCGCGGTGGAGGCAGGCCCGCATACCACAAAAAAAAAAATAATAATAAAAAAATAATTAACAAATAGAAAAAAATATGTTTGCAGACATTGATTTAATGAGATGTTTTTATTCCATGTAAATAAAAATATTATATATATGGAATAAAGATTTAATATAGTATGTACATTTGCTAAATTTAATAATAAAACTAGTATGACTAAAAACAGATATTAGGGCTTCCCTGGAGGCACAGTGGTTAAGAATCCATCTGCCAATGCAGGGGACACGGGTTCGAGCCCTGGTCCAGGAAGATCCCACATACCGCAGAGCAACTAAGTCCGTGCGCCGCAACTACTGAGGCACAACTACTGAGTCTGCGCTCTAGAGCCCGAGAGCCACAACTACTGAAGCCTGCGTGCCTAGAGCCCGTGCTCCGCAACAAGAGAAGCCACCACAATGAGAAGCCCGTGAACCGCACCGAAGAGTAGTCCCCGCTCGCCTCATCTAGAGAAAGCCCACGCACAGCAGTGGAGACCCAACACTGCCAAAAATAATAAATAAATAAAATAAATTTTTAAAAGCACAGATATTAACTTCATGCTTACCCAAAGATATTCTTTTCCCTAAAGAAATGAAATAGAGTAGATGACATAATGAAACTGACCTTTATTATGTTGTTCACAGAGTTCTTTTGTTTAATGTAAAGTTCCACATAAAATCAATGCTTTACCTTACAACATATACTCCGGGCTAATTGCTATATAAGAGTGTGACACCTAGTGAAAACACTTGTTATTTATGCACTGTGTATTCTTCTTCAGAGTAAATCTTTTTAGACTAGTTCAACATTATTAAACCACTTTATCTGAGACTGATTAAAACAAAACTCTTGGAGAAGCATCTAAGATATAATGCTTCATATAGTCAAAAATATTTTTGTAATATTCAAATGTAAATCAGAGATTGGGTAATAAAAGGAGAAATGAAAATCCATCTTTTATCCATCTTTAATATGAACTATAGTCTGATAGTTTTTATTAACATTATTATTTTGATTAGCTCCACAGTATGTAATGTGAGTAGTATGATGTAATAGAAAGAACATAGGTTCATGAGTCAAATAGTTCTGAGTTCATCAAATATTAGCTTTTTGATAAATACCTGCTTTAATGCTCAAAGGCTCAGTATCATTGTTTGTAAAAACATAAACTAGAATTCTGGTGAATATTAAATAGATGCTGAATGTAGAAGATTTCACTGTGTCGTGTTTCAGCAATGATTTAAATAATGTAGCTTTATTCTATATCCTTATAATTATCTGGCTACTTAAAACATAACTTTTTACCATGCAATTCCATTGAAATAGTTTCTTAGTCTGCTCACTTTCAAAAATATTACATTTTCAAAAATATTTCCACATCATTTATTCTTTTTCTCACTTGCATAAAGTTAGAAAAATTAGACATATAAATTTAAAACTCATCACTGTTACATGTAAGCATATATCATTCTAGGTGTTTTTTCTGTTTTTCACCATTGAGAATGATGTTTGCTGTGGGTTTGTTGTATATGGCCTTTATTATGTTGAGGTAGGTTCCCTCTATGCCCACTTTCTGGAGAGTTTTTTTTCTTTTGCCGTACGTGGGCCTCTCACTGTTGTCGCCTCTCCCGTTGCGGAGCACAGGCTCTGGATGCGCAGGCTCAGTGGCCATGGCTCACGGGCCCAGCTGCTCCGCGGCATGTGAGAGCTTCCCGGACCAGGGCACGAACCCGTGTCCCCTGCATCTGCAGGCGGACTCCCAACCACTGTGCCACCAGGGAAGCCCTCTGGAGAGTTTTTATCATAAATTGGTGTTGAATTTTGTCAAAAGCTTTTTCTGCATCTGTTGAGATGATCATAAGGT
>NC_041222.1:21861918-21927901 GCF_002837175.3 Physeter macrocephalus
TTTATTGGCATATAGTTGCTTGTAGTAATCTCTCATGATCCTTTGTATTTCTGCAGTGTCAGTTGTTACTTCTCCTTTTTCAATTCTAATTCTGTTGATCTGAGTCTTCTCCCTCTTTTTCTTGATGAGTCTGGGCAATGGTTTATCAATTTTGTTTATCTTCTCAAAGAACCAGCTTTTAGTTTTATTGATCTTTGCTATTGTTTTCTTTGTTTCTATTTCATTTATTTCTTCTCTGATCTTTATGATTTCTTTCCTTCTACTAACTTTGGGTTTTGTTTCTTCTTCTTTCTCTAGTTCCTTTAGGTGTAAGGTTAGGTTATTTATTTGATTAATCTCCAAAATATATAAACAGCTCATGCAGCTCAATATTAAAAAAACAAACAACCCAATCCAAAAATGGGCAAACACCTAAATAGACATTTCTCCAAAGAAGACATACAGATGGCCAAGAAGCACATGAAAAGCTGCTCAACATCACTAATTATTATAGAAATGCAAATCCAAACTGCAGTGAGGTATCACCTCACACCAGTTAGAATGGGCATCATCAGAAAATCTACAGACAACAAATACTGGTGAGGGTGTGGAGGAAAGGGAACCCTCTTGTTCTGTTGGTGGGAATGTAAATTGATACAGCCACTATGGAGAACAGTATGGAGGTTCCTTTAAAAACTAAAAATAGAATTACCATATGACCCAGCAATCCCACTACTGGGCATATACCCAGGGAAAACCATAATTCAAAAAGACACATGCACCCCAGTATTCATTGCAGCACTATTTACAATAGCCAGGACATGGAAGCAACTTAAATGCCCATCGACAGATGAATGGATACAGAAGATGTGGTACATATATACAACGGAATATTACTCGGCCATAAAAAGGAATGAAATTTAGTCATTTGTAGAGACATAGATGGATCTAGAGACTGTCATACAGAGTGAAGCAAGTCAGAAAGAGAAAAACAGATATCGTATATTAACGGATATATGTGGAACCTAGAAAAATGGTACAGTTGAACCGGTTTACAGGGCAGAAATTGAGACACAGATGTACAGAACAAACGTATGAACACCAAGGAGGGAAAGTGGCGGGGGAGGTGGTGGTGGTGTGGTGAATTGGGAGATTGGGATTGACATATATGCACTATTATGTATAAAATGGATAACTAATAAGAACCTGCTGTATAAAAAAATAAAATAAAATTCAAAAGAAAAGAAAAAGACAAGATGCACTAGACAAGGAGATGTTTTTATTCAGAGTTTTTCAGTAGGGAGAATGTTCATTAATGAGGACTATCTCAAAGAAAAGGAAGGGAGCCTAAGGTTTTGTAATGGCAGGTAAATAAGGAAATTTGAGTAAGAGTGGAGGTGGTCTTATCTAAGTCATTAGCAAAGAATGGGAGTGGAACCTACTGAAGTTATATTGAGGGTAGGGAGGTTTTTGCAGTTAGCACTTTTCCAGAACACAAAACAGTGGAGAGGTGTCTTAACTATCATTCTTTGCCTGAAGTATAGGACTTGAATAAAATTAAACATTGTTAAGCCTCATCAACATAAGCATAAAAAGAAAGGACTTTTAAATTCATGGAAATGGGAAAGGCTGATATGGATAATTTTGGTCACAATAGCTGATCTTCTTAATTCAGCACCAAGATTACAGGAAATCAATGAAATATTTGCTCAGATATTAACTGTGTATTAGTAACTCAACTCACAACTACAATGCATTAACACAACTGTGGCCAGAATGCATCAGCTAAAGGGTTCAACTGTAGTCCCATTATTATTTAAACTTCAAGTCTATGGTATTAATAATTTCTTCAGGAGGATAGCAGGATTTAGCTCCCATTTCAGAATTTCCATCCCGATCTAGTATTTCAAGGGAATTATAGAGAAGGGAGAGAGTATACTAGTTCTCATAAAATTAACTGAATCTGTACAGTGGTTTGCAACCCAGTATCAGCTGATTCTGCATACCACCGTGCTTTGTCCACAGACCTCTGCCCAGACCACTTCCAGTTATCCCCACAGTCCTTAAACTACCATAACTCTTTCATAGTATTGCTCAGTATGACACCACTTGTCACATACACAGAATTTTCCCTCAATTTTTTTCCACAGATCTGAATATACTGAGACACTTAACAAGACCTTGCTGAAAGCTCAGGGAAAGTAGAAAAGCACTAACACTGGAGGGTAGCTTCAAACTGTTGAACTAAGGCTAATTCCTCTCTACTGAAGACCACCCCACTGAATTGCTGATTCCATTGGTGTTGTTAAATAGTTTGAATATGTTTCCCAGTGGTAGGTCTGGTTCTCCTTCTTGCTTTCTGCTCAGACTCCTCAAGGAGGGCTTGCCTGGTGGCACAGTGGTTGAGAGTCCGCCTGCCAATGCAGGGGACACGGGTTCGTGCCCCGGTCCGGGAGGATCCCACGTGCTGCGGAGCGGCTGGGCCCATGAGCCATGGCCGCTGAGCCTGCACATCTGGAGCATGTGCTCCGCAACGGGAGAGGCCACAACAGTGAGAGGCCCGCGTAACGCAAAAACAAACAAACAAACAAAAACTCCTCGAGGAAATTTGCCTATAAAAAGAATGTCATAAATGAAACTGAGTTATTTGTAATGAGGTGGATAGACCTGGAGTCTGTCATACAGAGTGAAGTAAGTCAGAAGGAGAAAAACAAATACCGTATGCTAACACATATATATGGAATCTAAGAAAAAAAAAATGTCAGAAGAGATTAGCGGTAGGACGGGAATAAAACACAGACCTACTAGAGCATGGACTTGAGGACATGGGGAGGGGGAAGGGTAAGCTGTGACGAAGTGAGAGAGTGGCAGGGACATATATGCACTACCAAATGTAAATTACATAGCTAGTGGGAAGCTGCCGCATAGCACAGGGAGATCACCTCTGTGCTTTGTGACCATGAGAGGGGTGGGATAGGGAGGGGGGGAGGGGAGGGAGATGCAAGAGGGAAGAGATATGGGAACATATGTATATGTATAACTGATTCACTTTGTTGTAAAGGAGAAACTAACACACTATTGTAAAACAGTTATACTCCAATAAAGATGTTAAAAAAAAAAGAATGTCATAAGGGATGGTTCTTTTATGAAAACAACTGTCAGAATTAAATAGATAATTCAGTCAAATCAAGTGTGGCATATTTAAAGCTGTTACTGGTCAATTACTCTGATATAATCCATATGGAATCCGTATGGCTCAACTTTCTATTTTCACCTTCCCCATTTCAGGGTTATACAAACTATAGCAATTTGGATATATGAAGGTAGTGAAGTATCACAACTTCAAAATCAGTGGCTAAACAGAATATTTATGTCTCACTTAAATCACATGTCCTTTGAGGTCACCTCAGAATTCTGTTGTACATCCTCCTCACTGTGAGACCCATGCTGATGGAATTGTCATCAACCAGAACAATGTTAATCTCCAGAGGGAGAGAGAATGAAAAATCTAAAATTTTCACCCAGAAAAGACACGTCAATTTTGTTTACATTGAATTGACCAAAACAAGTCACAAGGCACCACTAATCTGAGGGGTCTGTCAGAGCAAAACTTGCACTGGACAAGATAGGCCAGGATGACTTTATTCAACGCTATTGCACAGGGGAGAGGGGCCAGACCTCAGTGCGGGCTCAACTCCACTGAAACAAAGGACTTGAGAAATTTTTTTTTTTTTTTTTTTTGCGGTACGCAGGCCTCTCGCTGTTGTGGCCTCTCCCGTTCCGGAGCACAGGCTCTGGACGCGCAGGCTCTGGACACGCAGGCTCAGCAGCCATGGCTCACGGGCCCAGCCGCTCCATGGCATGTGGGGTCTTCCCGGACCGGGGCATGAACCCGTGTTCCCTGCATACGCAGGCGGACTCTCAACCACTGCGCCACCAGGGAAGCCCCAGGACTTGAGAATTTTTAAGAGCTGGAGTTGGGGGATCTTGAGCCATCTGTGTTTGCTCATTGGCTTTACCACAAAGAAAAGTAAACTTCCTCTTTTCTTTGTGACAGGAGATTGTTTTACAACTTGCAGCAAGGCACCTACCAGGATTAGGCTCCTATTCTTCCACAGAAACTGGGAGATAGGGGTGTTATCTTCCTTGATGACTACATTTCAAAGGTATTATTCTCAGGTCTTTGATTAAGACATTCCTGGGTTGTAACACTGCAAGAAGCTTTTAAAAATTTACATCTCAAAGGAGCAGAGAGAATTTACATATTTCCTACAGTAAATGCTCCCTAAGAAAAGGGAGGTCAGGGACATAGAGGCAGGAAGGAGCCTGTCTAAAGTTTAGTCAAGCTGAGAGGAATGTCTCGGTCAGGTCAGAGAACTCCTTTTCTCCTGTGGCTCTGAGAGCTGAATTGGAACTTTTAGGTTGACAATGTCAGTGGCTACCACCAACACAAAACCTTTTCACTGTTAGTGATTCTCCTTCTGTGAGGTTATATTGAGCCTCTTTTAAGTTCCCATCCCTGCCATTGCTAGTGGAGGACTTTTTTGGCTTCAATGGGAAAAAAACTACTGAAAGGTAGGGTACTGTATCCACATGGCTCTCTAGTCAGTCTGCCTACTTACTGGCAGAAAGCTAGTGAGCCTTTCCTCCATTTGGTTGCACTGAGTGTAGAAGCCTTGATAAATTTGACCTGGAGTCACTTGGCTCTCTGTCACGGATACTCAGCTGAAAGCCAGCCACTACAAGTTTTTCATCTTATTGAAGAAATGATTCACAGACTCTAATTTAATGCCTCAGGAGAACAGACCCACCCCTGCAAACAACATCCAGACACCTCCATCGTCATGACAAAGAGAATCCCTGGAATCATTTATGCCAGATCCTGTGCAAATGTCACAGCCTCTTCCTGGACAGTTTTAATCCAATTCCACTTTACCACCTTTAATTGCCCCCTACTTAATATTAAAAACAGACTCTAATTTTCATTCTTAACCCCATAAATCCCAGCAAGTAGAAGGCATTCATAGGCTAGTCACGGTGCTAAAAGTTAACAGAACTTGTCAGCTCTGTCTACACTTGTGCAAATCTGACTCTGAAACTGACTCTGAACTGGTAAGAGATCTGTCATTCAGCCAGATATAGACCAAATTGTGTCCTCCTGCAACTAACCCCCAATGTGATGGTATTTGAAGATGGGGCCTTTGGGAGGTAACCAGATTTAGATGAGCTCATGAAAGTGGGGTCCTCATAATGGGATTAATGCCCTAATAAGAAGAGGCACCAGAGGGCTCTCACTCTCTATCTCTCTCCCCCCACACCCCTTTCTTTCTGCCATGTGAGAACATAGCAAGAAGGCTGCCATCTACAATCCAGGAAGAGAGTCCTTACCAGATACTGATCTGTTGGCAACTTGATCTCAGACATCTGCCTTCCGACTCTCTGCCTAATTAAGCAAATTGTGGCATGTCTACCACAACATAGACTGCCATAAATCTGATGAATGAGGAATGCTCCCTTTTTTTTGGTGTCTCTTATTCCAACTCCCAGAAGAGCTGGAGTCTAAAATTTACCTTCACTATCCTTTCCCTGAGGATACATCAGCCCACCCTGCCCTGCCTTTAATTGTGCCAAATGTGATGTAACCAGAACACTATTCTTAGAATTATTCTGAGTCATTATGCTGACAATGTCCTTATCTGATGGTAATCAAAATTTTTGGTCTCTAATCCCCTTCTCATCTTTATCTTCTGCTTGGCAGGTAGAGATTAGCTTCTTATGCAACCATAGGGCCAACATGGTGACGTGAGTTCAGGTCCTTCATTATGAAATTTAATTGCTTATCCAGGCATCATATTACACCCATCCTTCAGGTCACATGTAAGGCCCTGAGTGGGGGGATCCAATAAACAAGAAGCACTAGAGAATAGCAAAGATAGCTCTCAGGACCATAAAAAAAAAAAGAAAGAAAGAAAGAAAAAGAAAACCACTGTTGTGCTTAAGGTTAGAAAAAATGTCAGATGAGTTTTGTTTGTTTTGTTTTTTGTTTTGTTTTTTTGTGTGTGATCACACAAAGGAGAGAGAACAGAGCAGGCTACAGTTACTTTCCTCTGATCAGATTTCCAATCTCTAGGCAATAGAAGGTTTGCATATTTTCTTTGAGCATTTGACTTTAATATCTTCATTTCCTTGAGAAAAAACTAGTATATTATGCAAGTGCTTTGAAATTTACGCAAATTTGCCCTGGAATTTTAATTCTGTTTCTTAGGAATTAAAGAAAAAGGGGGTGGCATTTCCTCCTTCTCCTCAATCTACCCAAGATTTTCACAGAGTAATAGAAGAAATCTCTTAAATTAAAAAAAATCATTTAGACAAGCCATCCCTAACTTCTTCAGGTAGCAGATCTGGAGAGTTTCAGAAATCACTTCACATCAGACAACATTCACATTGAATCAACCAAGACTTTTCTACTGTTTACATCTGAATTTTAATCAAACTATATTTTGAGTGATTAAGCTCTATTTACATGAGGGGAAAAATCTTTTTAGAGGGAAATTGTCTCTATCTCTTAATATTTAAAATGTGCCTACCTTCACCCTAACAAATCATCTCTGGGAACTTATTTTAGAGGAATTCTAAAACTGGAAATATTGAAAGGTAACACTGGAACATTGATTTATTATTGTGCACTAAACACTGTTCCATTCACTTAACACTTACTAACTCACTTCAACTAATCCATACTTCTCAGGTGTTTTTTCACAATCCATGCTTTTAACCACCACACCTTTCTATTCCTCAAGTGTAAAATTAGAGTGCATGTTTAAGAGTTCAAAGACAACACAACAACATTACTTGGAAATCATGCTATCATTTATCATATGCTAAATGATGCTAGTTATTAACTGAAACAGTAAGCCTGAAAATGGAAAATCCAATCTTCCTTTGCACATTCATAACAAAAAAGGTGATAATTTTCCCACTCACTTTTAGAAATAAAGCCAATAAGAAAGAGGGCAATCTATACAGCAATGTAGGGAGAAAGATACATGGGATTTATAACTCAGAATCTAAGGTCTCAAGTTCTAAGAATATCTTTCCTTTCTGAGATAAACTTTGACACCCCTTGTAATGGTTAATTTTGTGTGTCAACTTAAGTGGGCCACAGAGTGCCCAGATATTTGGTTAAACATTATCCTGAATATGTCTGTGAAGGTTTTTATGGAGGATTTGAATCTGTAGATTGAATAAAGCAGATTGTCCTCCTCACTGTGGGTGGGCTCATCCAATCTACTGAAGGCTTGAGTAGAAAAAAAGTCAGAGTTAAGCAAGAATTTGCTTTTTCTGCCTGTCTTCCTTTTGAGACATTTGTCTTTTTTGTCTTTGGATTCAGATTCACATTGGAACTTACATCATAGGCTCTTCAACTTTTCAGGCCTTTGGATGTGGACTGAAACAAAACCACTGGCTCTCCTGAGTGTCTAAAAGATCTTGGGACTTCTCAGCCTTTATAACCAGTTTGTAATAATAAATCTCTGTCACTATCCTTTATCTGACAACTGTATCACAGTTGCTTTGTGACCTCGGAGCTCACCATTATAATCTGAAATTGGCCCCAGTTCTTGGAGAGCCAAGAGACCTTTTTTTTGTTTTGTTTTTATTTATTTATTTATTTTTAATTAACTTATTTTATTTTTTTAACATCTTTATTGGAGTATAATTGCTTTACAATGCTGTGTTAGTTTCTGCTTTACAACAAAGTGCATCAGTTATACATATACATATGTTCCCATATTTCTTCCCTCTTGCATCTCCCTCCCTCCCACCCTCCCTATCCCACCCGTCTAGTTGGTCACAAAGCACCTAGCTGATCTCCCTGTGCTATGCAGCTGCTTCCCACTAGCTATCCACCCTACGTTTGGTAGTGTATATATGTCCATGCCACTCTCTCACTTCGTCACAGCTTACCCTTCCCTCTCCCCATATCCTCAAGTCCATCCTCTAGTAGCCAAGAGATCTTTAAGAAAGAGGCAGACCACTCTACTTTGGTAAGTGGCAGGTGTAATAAGTAAGGGCCCTTACAAGATTTGTCTTGGGTGGCTGCAAGACGACTAGATCTCTGCACTGGCTCGTGAGAATTTTAAAAATTTCTATAAGTTTATATAAATCACTACATTACTATCTCAAGCCTGTATTCTTGGGGCAACTTCAAGGAGCAGGGGAGGCAAGCAGAATGCACATTCTGAGGGGGTGAGAGGGCTCTAATAGCCTGGGTCCAGTTCACCAGTCAAACCAGTGGTCACGTCTTCTAGATGACCTCCCCCCACAGCCATCCTCACCCTCATCTCCAGACGGGTAGATTTCATAAAAGACAAATGTATTGAGTTAAGCCACTGAATTTTGGAATTATTTGCAGTTGCATTTTACCTAGGCTATCTTGACTAACTACAGTATGTGCATTACTCTGTTCTATATCTTGCTCCAGGAATTAAGTTTTCCTTGTGCATCTGGTAACTTTTCTTACAGATTTATATGCAGTCCATTCATGCTTTTAAAGTAGAGTGAAAACTTTTATATCAAATACAAAAAAAAGAAGCTTTTTATGCTTTTCGCTTCTCAGGATGTACCTATGGCTTCCATTTCAATGTAAATAATATCTTTGCATATGGAAGAAATACTATTTCTAATCTGTGGGTGACAAATGGATACTGAAAAAAATTACTGATGCAGGCACTGTAGGGATGGAAATAGGATACACAACAAATACTAGCAACAACAACAGACAGACAGAAAATAGAGGCTGAGACCAACAAGTGGGGACCTCGCCCAAGTATAACTTAAATATATGTTGAATAAATGGGAAAGACTGGTTCAACCAAGAGAAACAGTTAGAACTATGAAAATTTACTCAACTTTGAGTCTCTGATCTGTTAATAGCATGTCCCCTGCCTCCTGATTTTTAGCATACAAGTCAGATGGTAGCATCTGACCCTCATTTGTGTTACTTTGTATTTCTGATACTAAAGAGTATTAAAAATGTAATTATCATCTAACTGTTTTCCATGTATTTGGGAAGCAAAGTTCTTCCTGAAAATCTGAAACTTGGCCTCTGCTAATTTTTTCCCATTTAACAGAGGCAAAATTTTGTATTCCTTCTACTCACAACAAAATTATTTCATCCAACTGGGCAAGTAAACAACATATTCCAAGGCAGAGGAAAACTTAAGACTGTATCAAATTTTACAAATTTTTTAAAACATGTGGGATAATAAATTCTCAGAATCAAACACATTCCTAATAATTACTAAATTCAATTATCCTGTCCAGTAAACTACTTATTAAATGATAATGTCTTTCAAATGTTACAATTTTGTGATAACTCTTAAGCTGACATTCTGTTCTTTAGGAAATTAGTTTAAATATTTTTTCACATAAATGAAGGGTATGGAGAGAAAGTGATGTAGTGTCTAAAACAGGAATCACAGAGTGGATCATTTACTCTTCAATTCTCAACATTCTTGCATTTTAAGTCTTCTCACAAGTGTGCAAAAGAGACTTGTGAGTTCCCTTGATGTAGAAACAATTATTTCATCAGAACAAGCTCTGTTTGGACTAACTTTAGGTTGCTTATATATTACTAAACCCTTAAAAAGTAATAAATCTTAGCTTAGTGAAGTGATACATTGTTTTTCAGACTGAACATACAGAAGCATGTGTATTCAAAGCAAGAGACAATTCCTTTGAACCTTGGTTGTGAGGGCAGTAGAGAGGTACTAGCTTGAGAGGATATGAGTATATGGTAAGATATTCATTATATAGGAGAATATTCTGCATGTTTAAATGCTAAGGAGGAAGATTCAAGACCAGGTTCTGGCACATATTTGATGCTCAGTATTCAATAAAGAGATTATTGAACTAATGAATAAATAGTAGAGACAAATGATATAAAAACATGGAATTGGTAATATGAAAATCTTGAGAAGGGAGCATGAAGGTGAAGCAGAATAGGTGAGAGATTGTCCTTAGATACTAAGAGGGCAACCTCCTCTCTTTTAACAAGAGAGAAGGAGTCTCCTTGTTGATCCATATTATGATAATTAGTTTTTGTAGAAACACTTTGTAAATGAGGTCACCCTGCTAGAACTGATATTGAGATTGGTAATATGTGGGGTAATATGTGATGAGAGATACTACAAAGTAAAAAACAGACCATGGAGATATGAGAAAAGAAGTTTGAAGACTTAAAATGTGTCTTATGTGTGTGTAAGAAATGGTTGAGTAAGCTGAGTTAGGGAAGCATGGAAACATTGTGGGAAAATTAGTGTGAGCTTAGAGTGTGTAAGCAATTGTAATGTTTAGTGTTATCAGTGATCCTAATCTACCTATTTGTGTGCCTTTTTTATTAAACTTTTATTTTACTGAATGAAAAATTCTTTAAATTCTATAGTGCTTTACAATTTTCAGAAATTTCACACACATGATTTTATATAATTCCATAATAACCCTTTTTTAATCCCCTATTCCTATATTGCCCCTCCCCCTTTTCTCTCCCCATGGGTAACCACTAGTTTGGCTCTCTATATCTGTGAGTCTTCTTTTTTGTTTTATTCATGAGTTTGTTGTATTTTTTAGATTCCACATATGTGATATCATACAGTATTTGTCTTTATCTGTCTGACTTACTTCACTTAGCATAATGCCCTCCAAGTCCAGCCATGTTGCTGCAAATGGCAAAGTTTCATACTTTTTTATGGCTGAGTAGTATTCCATTGTATGTACATATGTGTGTGTGTGTGTGTATAAAACATCTTTATCCATTCGTCTGTTGATGGACATTTAGATTGCTTTCATACCATGGCAATCGTAAATAATGCTGCTATGAACATTGGAGTGCATGTACCTTTTCAAATTAGTGTTTCTGGTTTTTTTTCATGTATATATCCAGGAGTGGAATTGCTGGTTCTTATGGTAGTTCTATTTTTAGTTTTTTGAGAAATCTCCATATTGTTTTCTACAGTGGCTCCACCAGTTTACGTTCCCATCAACATTGTAGGAGGGTTCTCTTTTCTCCACATCTTCGACAACAATTTGTTATTTGTGTTCTTTTTGATGATGGCTATTCTGACAGGTGTGAGGTGATATCTCATAGTGGTTTTAATTTGCATTTCCCTGATGATTAGCAGTGCTGAGTGTCTTTTCATGTGCCTGTTGGCCATCTGCACTTCTGCTTTCTAAAAATGTCTATTCAGTTTTTCTGCCCATTTATTAATCGGGTTGTTTGGTTTTTTGATGTTGAGTTGTATGAGCTGTTTATATATGTTGAATTTTAACCCCTTATCAGTCATATAATTTACAAATATCTTCTCCCATTCAGTAGGTTGGCTTTTCATTTTGTCTATTGTTTTCTTTGCTTTATAAGAGCTTTTAAGTTTAGTTAAGTCCCATTTGTTTATTTTTGCTTTTGTCTCCTTTGCTTTAGGAGGTGGATCCCAAAAAATATTGGTGCAATTTATGTCAAAAGTGTTCTGTGTTTTCCTCTAGGAGTTTTATAGTATCCAGTCTTACATTTAAGTCTTTAACCCATTTTGAGTTTATTTTTGTATATGGTGTTAAAGAATGTTCTAATTTCATTCGTTTATAAGTATCTGTCTAGTTTTCCCAGCACCACTTAATTGAAGAGACTGTCTTTTCTCCATTGTATATTCTTGCCTCCTTTGTCATAGACTAATTGACCATAAGTGTGTGGGTTTATTTCTGCTCTGTGTGTCTATTTTTGTGCCAGTACCATACTATTTTGATTACAACAGCTTTGTAGTATAATCTGAAGTCAGGGAGCCTGATTCCTCCAGCTCCATTTTTCTTTCTCAATATTGTTTTGGCTATTTGGGGTCTTTTGTGTTTCCATATAAATTTTGAAATTATTTGTTCTAGTTCTGTGAAAAATGCCCTTGGTAATTTGATGGGGATTTTTTGAATCTGTAGATTGCCTTGGGTAGTATGGCCATTTTAACAATATTAATTCTTCCAATCCAAGAACTGGTATATCTTTCCATCTGTTTGTGTCCTCTTCAGTTTCTTTATCAGTGTCATAGTTTTCTGAGAACAAGACTTTTGCCTTCTTAGGAGGGTTTACTCCTACGTATTTTATTCTTTTTGATGTGATGGTAAATGGGACAAATGGTATTGTTTCCTTAATTTCTCTTCTGATAGCTTGTTGTTAGTGTATAGAAATGCAACAGATTTCTGTATATTAATTTTGTATCCTGCAGCTTTACCAGATTCATTGATGAGCTCTAGTAGTTTTCTGGCAGTGTCTTTAGGATTTCCTATGTATAGTAAGTATCATGTCATCTGCAAACAGTGACAGTTCTACTTCTTCCTTTCCAATTTAGATTCCTTTTGTTTCTTTTTCTTCTCTGGTGTCTGTGTCAAGGACTTCCAAAATTAAGTTGAATAAAAGTGGCAAGAATGGACATCCCTGTCTTCCATCCTTGAAATACTGTGGGAGAATTAGTGTGGGCTTAGAGTGTGTAAGCAATTGTAACGTTTAGTGTCATCAGTGATCGTAACCTACATATTTGTGTTCCTTTTTTTTTTTCCCCCAGCACTCAGCTGCCATGGTTCAGGCAGGCATGGAAAAGGTGGGCTTGGAATATATAAAGGATGGGATTCTCTGCATCCTTAAAATAAAGCCAAGGCTTAGCTAAATAAGGAGGTATAGGGAGTATCCAATGAAAAATTTCAAATTTAAAAGGGACTTTATTCATCTTGGAAATCTGGAAGAGACATGTAAAGTTTTAGGAGAGTGCAGTATTTGGGAACTGTCAGGTAAAAGGAAGTACAGGCAATCCATGCAGAAGAGAGGAAAGACAAATCTGGTAGAAGGAATTAGACTGAGGAAAACAAGAAGTGAAGAAGTATGGTACAGGCTGTTCTTTTGAGAAGGTCCAGCATTCAGGCTTCATAGCTTGAGGGGGAGGCCTTCTAGACATGGTGTTAGGAAGATATTTCTTTTTTCCTAAGATCTGCAGGTTGGATGTTGGAAGAAGAATGAAATTAATATTATTTCATGTTATGTCCATGGTCCAGGGGCAAAGGGTGGTAGGTGGCAATGGTGGCCTCTCATGCTTCAGTGCATCTCAGAACTTTGGGACCATTCTGTATCTAAAACTTCTAAGACCACTACCTGTTTTACTCCAGTATTCTGATTGGTGCTGCCTTAAGTCTTGTTATAGATTCAAATTAAAGGAAGCAAAAAAAATATTTTCTCCCTAAAAAAAGAGAATCACGTGTTCTAGTTTCCATCACCCAATGTTTGGTCCTATATATTGCACCTCTGTACATTCCAATCAAGTACACAGCAGTGATTATATATTTTTAGAAAAAGAAGAATGAAAGTACTTGTCATTAAGCCTTATAGACTTTCCCAAATAGTTTACTGAAAGAAATTACTAAGATATGGTTCATGATTGATACATATTTTCCCCCAGGTACGGACATATTAATTTCTCTTCTTTCTGAGAAAGGTGTGGTTTCATTTTATTACCAAGGAAATGGTTAGCAACACCAAGATTTCTCTATCTGAGGCTGTTTTTTCCCCCATCATTATAAAAAGAAATTCTTAAATGAATTTCTTCAGCATATTTTATTTGGTATTTCTCAATTTTGTCTGGGGATATTCTTTTGTTCACTTTAGACAATTTAAAAGAAAAAAAAACAGAACATTTCCAACTGCCAGATATAGCCATTTTGATATATTTAGTTTGTAGTTTATTTTATTATACTATGGTTTTTTTAAATTAATTAATTAATTAATCTTTGGCTGTGTTGGGTCTCCATTGCTGCACGCAGGCTTTCTCTAGTTGTGGCAAGTGAGGGCTACTCTTTGTTGCGGTGCACGGTCTTCTCATTGTGGTGGCTTCTCTTGCTGTGGAGCACAGGCTCTAGGCATGTGGGCTTCAGGAGTTGTGGCACACGACCTCTAGAGCGCAAGCTCAGTAGTTGTGGCACATGGGCTTAGTTGCTGCGCAGCATGTGGGATCTTCCCAGATCAGGGCTCAAACCCATGTCTTCTGCGTTGGCAGGCGGATTCTTAACCACTGCACCACCAGTGAAGCTCTATGCTATGTTTTTTTCCCAAAAAACCAAAAATAAAAATAAATTGGAGGAATATAAAGTATTACTTTATAGCCTGCATTTACACTTAACAAAAAATTATAAACATGTTTCATATACATGAATGTTTTCTACTTGTACTTCTTAATGACTAATTTTTATTTTATACATGAAGTAATTTATTTACTAAATTTCATACTGCAGTATGTTTACAGAGTTGTAAAATTTACGATATAAACTACATAGCCGAACATGCTTATACATAAACATTTTTCATGTGCATGATTATACCATAAGGATCAAACCAAAGAAATTCAACATATCCATGGGCATGCACAAGTTAAGGTTTTTGATTCATATTCCACATTGACTTCTGGATTTAAGTTAACAATTTAAAATGAGGGTGTTCATTTATACCCAACGTCTGAAAACTGTTTTTTAACCATTCATTTTCATCTTTGTTAATGTTAGGATAAAGTTGTATTTGTAGTTTCTAATGTTAGATTTTTTTGTGAGGTTGAGCAATTTCATGTTCATGTGTAATTTATTTTCAATATTACTTTACACTCTTGCTCTTTTCTTATTGGTTAGCAAAAATATGTTAAAAATATTAACTATTTCTCCTGTGCTGGGCATTACTTTCCAATTTATTGCTTGCAAGTTATTTTTATTTATGGTGTTTTTGATTCAGACCTTTTAAAAGTATTTTTTACCAAAGTAGTTCATAAAAGTGATAACAAATCAAGTGATTCTAAAAAGCTAATGATTTAAACTGTTTGCTACATTTCTGCCTACATAATCTGCTCTCCCTGAAGAATCACCAGTCACCTTTTTATGCATTTTGATTATTACCAGTCTGACTCTATGTAAACTAATTATTTCTCTATTTCTTTATTCATCAACCTTAAATAATAACTATTCTTGTCTCACTATGCTGGGTCACAGTTTAGGTCACTTATATTTCCTTGTTTCTTCCTTCTTCCGCATGTTAAAAACTGATGGTTATATTATTATTTCTGTTTCCTCTGTTGATTGGTGACTTTTGTTCATTTTAATAATAAGCTCCCAATCTCTACTTATTTTTCCATCAATTTCATTCAGTATCTCATTTCTTCTCCAAGTAAAATGAGAATATTAGCAATCCCAAGCTTTCCTCCATTTTTCACTCTCCTTTTATCTCCTACTTTCTGGCAGCTACAATCTGATTTTACTTACCAAGGTTTTTGACCTAAGCCTATGTTCTTTTATCTTGTAATTTACAGTCACAGTAATGTCTTCTATGCTTCCATGAAAACAAATAAGCAGTGGCTATATTATTATACTTAAACATAGGAATAATAACTATACTGCCTAGCCAAGCATTGGGATAGTATAATAGTTCCTTCTCTCCAGATATTCTACAAGTAGAAGGCTTCTAACATCAAGGTTATGATTTTAATTACTTAAAACCACGCTGGTATTTAGTTTGCCTGTTTTTGAGTGTAACTTTTTATACAGATTCCTGAGTTTCCTAATGTCTTTTTATTCCTCCCTAGTTGAATGAAGAATTAGATGCTTTTTAAATATCTCATGTATTCTGTCTCTTCATTCAAAGCATCTACTCTGTGGGATCAGTTCATTCTAAGCGACCTCTCTGAAATAGCCTTCTATCCTTTGCTGCAATCCAAACTGATTGCTTTTTAGGCCAACTACACTGCTTCTGTTATGAGATTTCCCTTTACTCTTTTCCTTATCTATGCCCACTCTTTTCTGGAGATGTATCTTTCTCATTAAAAAGAAAAAAATCTCTCTTAGTTCTCTCACTTATTTTTAAATTTACCCTCATTATTGCCACATGGTATAATAATTGCAAATGCATACTATGAAAGAAGGCTTCACTGTTTGCCAGCTCTGTGATCTTGGATAATTTGTTCAAGTTCTTTGATATTTCACATCTGTAAAATGGAGGTTTCTAAAAGTACATATTTTATAGGGTTGTTATGAGGATAAAGTATTAGTATTTATAATGCACCTGTGACACTGTATGACACCCAGTAATAATTTTCTTATCAGTGTTTCTTAGAAAGATTTTTAAAAATAAAATTTTATTATTTTATTTAATTAAATAGAACACCTGGAATATTTTTTAAGTGATAATGATAACAAGCTGCTCTTTTATTTTTTTCAACTCTTGTGGAAATATCTCCATTGAGTCATCAGGAAATATGATGCAGACGCAGCTATTGCTTGAAAATAAATATATAGCACCTCATTTTCAGTATATTCCTCTAATTCATGTTGAGCTTCTTTTAAGTAAAAAATGCTTGTGAAATTTTAGCAAATATCATTTGGTATCTATGAAGATCATTGTCTTTATTATAATTATTACATTAATAACAAACTACTTTTAAAGGTTATTTTATATGATCATGTATTGTTCTATTAGCGTGATACTATATTTCTGCAACATTTGATTAATTTTTAATTTATATAATTAGTTAAAGTTGCTTAAAAAAAGCTACTTTTGTTAGATTTTCATTTTAGTGATGATGCTATATTTATAAAAACAATTGGGAAGTGCATTAAATATCTATTGCTGCATAACAAATTACCCCCAACACATCTTAAATCAGCAAACATTTCTTATTTCACACAATTTCTGAAGGTCAAAAATCCAGGAGTGGCTTAGCTGATTCGTTTTGACTGAGTCTCTCACAAGGTTAAAGTCAAGTTTCAGCCACGGCTGCATTTTTCTGGGCTGCATTTTTCTGGACTCCATTTGAGCAGGAGGATGGGCTTTCAACTCAGTTTAATGATTGTTGACACTCTTAGTTTCTCTCTGCAGTTGGTCATAGGATTTAGTTTGTCACCACATGGGTTTCTCTTTAGGGTTGCTCACAAAATCGTAGCTGCTTCCCACTGAGAGAGAGAAAAGAATCCAAAATGATGCTAAAGTCCTTTATTACCTAGTATCAGATGTGACTGACCATCGCTTCTATCATATGCTATTACTAATCACACAGACAAACCCTGGTAAATGCGGAAGGAAGCTATCAAAAGGATGGCAGTACCAGCCTATGGAGATTGTTGAGGGTCATCTTGGAGGCCAGCTACCATAGGAACTAATTTAACCCTTCTTTCCATCTAACCTTCCTTCCATCTTTCTTAGTCCTTTGTTTAAATTTAATTTACACGTCTTTTAGTTAACACATTTTTTAATTTTTATTTTTATTTGACAACTTTTTTTTTCACACTCATTGCTCTGGAACATAAGCCATTTAAATTTGTATACCTGATAACATATTAGCTTATATCTCCTAAATATTTTTATTTTTGCTAATTCTATTAAAATTATTCTTGCAGTTCATCATATACATCAGTTACTTACATCTCTCTTCCAGATCCCTCTTCCAGATATTATCTTCCTTCTTAGAATTTATATCACTCTATCCCTCTGAGGGATCTTTTCTAGTTTGTACTATATACATCATTGATTCATTGTTCTGCAGTGCCTCTTCTACTATTTATTACATCCCATGTGAATTTTAATTCTTTTATTGTAGCTTCCTAATTTAATTTTTTTTTTTTTTTTTTTTTTTTTCGGTACGCGGGCCTCTCACTGCTCTGGCCTTTCCCGTTGCGGAGCACAGGCTCCGGATGCGCAGGCTCAGCGGCCATGGCTCACGGGCCCAGCCGCTCCGCGGCATGTGGGATCTTCCCTGACCAGGGCACAAACCCGTGTCCCCTGCATCGGCAGGTGGACTCTCAATCACTGTGCCACCAGGGAAGCCCCCTAATTTAATTTTATTTCATTTTTATTGTTTTTATTGTACTAATCTCACTTTACACAACATTCTGTTATCTATTCAGTTCAATCTATTTCATTCTTGTAATTCCCTATCTTTACTCTAAATAGGACCCAAGTATTTCCTCACTTACTTAAGACACCATTTCCTTTCTAAAAAAAAAAAAAAAAAAAATCCAGATTGTGTAGGACCTTATTTTTTGAGTTATTGATTCTCTCTTTCTGAGTGTTCAGTGTGATGTTTCTTCCTGTTGTTCTTGAGTTATCCTGACTGTCCTGACTTAGGCTGCAGCTCCATATTCTTTCTGCTGTATGAAATGAGGGCATTTCTGTCCACAGGTGTATAGGTTTCTCCTGGTTCAGTTCACTTTTCACTGAGTGTAATAATGGATACCCCTCTTTAATTTCAAGTCAGAGGTCAGCAAAAAATGTTTGCCACATGTGGTTTCTAACAGTCATTTATTTAGTGCAGCTCTGCTGTAAAAAGTTAAAGGACTTCTCAACCCATTCTGAAATGAGGCACCAGTTATAACCAAGAAAAACTGTAATTCCAATGGCATATTGTTAACATAAATGTTCTTTTGCCTATTCCCAATAGTTTGTTCTTTTTTGTACTACGGCCAGCTTCTCCTCACTTAATACACACACACAAACATCCTTAGTTTATGATTTCTGTACATTGTCATTAATGAAGATACTCATCCAGAAAAGTGGGGAGATAAATATGCAGCCATAAAAGGGAAAGATGGATAGACGGATGGATGGATGGATGCTTAATGAGATAAACTTTGAGTCTCTGAAATATGAACATCTAATTACAGAAATAAAGATAAATATATAGGCAATAAATAAACAGTATATCAATGTATATAGATAAATAGATCAGTAGATTGATAGATTTTTTTTCCCCATCAGACTTTATTGATAAGTTGAATTCTATACAGTTTGAGTTCTTAATGGGTGGTACCAGTATGAATCACTCATTTGGGTCTCCAAATTTAGCTCTATCTACCCTTTATCATTAGGAGATTTCATCGAGATGCAAATAATATGCATTAGTAATTAGTCTTAATTTGTGCAAGATGTGGTTCTTTTACACATATGTGTATATCTATTCTTCTTTGGATTCTTTGTGCATGTAGGTTAGGACACAATGTTGAGTAGTCTTCTCTTGGTATTCCATAGGTCTTGGGTGATTATATATTTCACGTGTGATTGTAATTAGTCTTAATTTTTATTGTGTTGTAGGATTTCATGTTTTTCCATGTTACTCTATTTTAAGAGAGTTGCCAAGAGACTGCTTCAAGTGTTTTTAGCTAGATTCCATTGTTGAATATGCAATATCTTGCTTCCTAATGTTTCTTAAATTGATTTTTGTCTTCTGTAATCTCACAGATTATTGATCCCAGTTTTAGATTCTAATGCACTATAGGTCTAGTAATTCCTTCTCATTAGCTACTTCATCAGTACCTTTTAATGCTTTCCACTAGTTTATCCATCATTCTGATCACATCACTAGTCTCCTAAAACTACATAAGTACTAACTTTGGAATTATGTTTATGTCTTTCATTCTCAATACTCTAATTTCCTAGAAAAATCAGCCCTGTAAATAAACTTTTGTTACTATATTACTCAATTTATTTTTTTAACAAGAGCTAAAATATACCTAAACATCTTTTAATCATTTTTAAATTTTGAGAGTATTATAAATTTACACACAATTATATGAAATAATACACAGAGATCCCATGTACTCCTTACCTATTTTTCTCAAATTGTAACATTTTGTAACACTATAGTACAATATCAAAACCAGAATATTGTCATTAATACAGTCAAACCAGGATACTGACATCAGGTTGCTAATTTGTAGCCACATCTACTTCCTCCCAACCCCACACTGTCCTGGCAACCACTAAACTGTTCTCCAGTTCTATAATTTTGTCATTTCAAGAATGTTATACTAGGGCTTCCCTGGTGGCGCAGTGGTTGAGAATCTGCCTGCTAATGCAGTGGACACGGGTTCGAGCCCTGGTCTGGGAGGATCCCACATGCCGCGGAGCAACTAGGCCTGTGAGCCACAACTACTGAGCCTGCACGTCTGGAGCCTGTGCTCCGCAACAAGAGAGGCCGCGATAGTGAGAGGCCTGCGCATCGCAATGAAGAGTGGCCCCCACTTGCCACAACTAGAGAAAGCCCTTGCACAGAAACAAAGACCCAACACAGCAAAAATAAATTAATAAATTAATAAACTCCTACCCCCAACATCTTTAAAAAAAAGAATGTTATATTAAATGAAATCATACAGTATGCAACCTTTGTGGATTGTCTTTTTTTTCTTTTTTTTTTTTTTTTTGCAGTACACGGGCCTCTCACTGTTGTGACCTCTTCCATTGCGGAGCACAGGCTCCAGACACACAGGCTCAGCGGCCATGGCTCACGGGCCCAGCTGCTCCGCGGCACGGGGGATCTTCCCGGACCGGGGCACAAACCTGTGTCCCCGGCATTGGCAGGCATACCCTCAACCCCTGCGCCACCAGGGAAGCCCTGTGTATTGTCTTTTTAAACTCAGTGTAGTTACCTGGAGATTCATTTAAGTTGTAATTTATAACAATAGCTCATTCCCTTTTACTGGTGAATAGTATTTCATGGTGTGCCTGTATTACAGTTTGTTTAACCATTTACCTGTTGAAGCCCATTTGGGTTGACTCTATTTTGGGGGTTTTACAAAAAAAATCTGCTTTAACCATTCATGCCCTGGTTTTAATTGGATGTTAAGTCTTCATTTCTCTAGGACAAATGCCATAAATATAGCAATCACATGTTTAGTTTTTTTAAAGTAACATGTTTAATTTTCCAAAGAGGCTGTAGGATTTGTGGCATTCTCACAAGTAATATATATGAGCAATCTACTTTCCTCACATCGTAGCTAGCATTTGGTGGTGTTACTACTTTTTAAAAAAATTTTAACATTTTAAAATACATGTAAAGATATCTCATTATGGTTTTAATTGTCGTTTCCCTTATGGCTAATTATGATGACTGTATTTTTCTATGCTTGTTTTCTACCCATTTATCTTCTTCAGTGGAATATTTTATGTCTTTTGTCCATTTTCTAATTGGATTGTTTTGGATTATTTGCTTTTTTTTAGTGTTGAGTTTTGAGAGTTCTTTATATATCCTAGATAGTAGTCCATTGCTGCATATATGATTTGTGAATGTCATCCATCACACTGCGGTTTATCTTTTCATGCTTTTAACAGGATCTTTCACAAAGCAAATTTTAAAATTCTGATAGCATTATATTTATCAGAATTTATTTATCATTATATTTAGTTTTTCCTACCATGGATTGTGCTTTTGATGTCAACTCTAAGAATACTTTTCCTAGTTCTAGAACCAAAAAGTTTTATTCTTAGTTTTTCTAAAAGTATTACAGTTTTATGTTTTACATTTAAACCTGTAATCCACTGTGTGTTAATTTTTTTTAAACATCTTTATTGGAGTATAATTGCTTTACAGTGTTGTGTTAGTTTCTGCTTTATAACAAAGTGAATCAGCTATATGTATACATATATCCCTGTGTTAATTTTTGTATAAGATGTGACACTTAGTTCTAGGTGGTTTTTTTAGGTCTGTATCTTATTGAAATTTTTTTGTTACGTGGCTTTTTCTAACACAGTTCTGCCTCGTTACTGCCAGGTGGAGGTAAAAGTCTAGCTTCACTATTTGGCCTTCTCCATTGAGAAAGAGGTTTTGGGGTCCTCATTTATGCTAATGGGGATGGCAATTCTGGCTCCCCGGTTAGACTCCATTGACACCATGTTTGGGTTTGCCATGTTATTTCCAGGCAATAGTAAAGTCTTGGATCGCCACCTGACAATATTACACTGGGAAAGGGGTGAGGCACCTTGTTACTGTCCAATGGGGGTGGAAGTCCTGGGTCCCCACTTGGTGTCCACTGACATCATGGGCGGGAGTGGGTTCCTTCCCAGTGAGCAGGTTTGAAAGTCCCAGCTCCCAACTAGGTCCTCTCTGATAACACCCTGATAGGGGCTCTAGGGGTACCTTATTACAGCCTTGTAAGGGTGGAATTCTGGTCTCCCCAGCTGGCATTTGCTGTGGTGGGCTGAAATAAAGTGCTGAAATAAAGTGCTTATTGTCTGAAACATTTTTGTCTTGCTAGCCTACCACCTTTCCTGGTCCTTTGGATAGAGAGAGTAGTCTTTTTAAATTTTTCCCCCAATTTGACCCATTGGCATTTCTGGGTTGTCAGTCTTCAGGTCTATGTCTGAGGTGTATATAGTAGACAAACAAATGGTACAAATGAACTTGTTTACAAGACAGAAACAGACTCACAGACTTAGAGAAGGAACTTATGGTTGTTGGTGGGGAGGGGGTGGGATAGTTAGTTAGTTTGGGACTGACATGTATACACTGCTATATTTAAAATGGATAACCAACAGGGACCTACTGTATAGCACAGGGGACTCTGCTCAGTATTATGTAACAACCTAAATGGGAAAAGAATTTGAAAAAGAATAGATACATGTATATGTATAACTGTATCACTTTGCTGTACACCTGAAACTAACACAACATTAAAAATTTAAAAACAACAACAAAACCCAGATAACTCACCTCCTTGTCATTTCTCAAATCCTAAATCTGCTAGCTAATCTGCCTTTCTCTCTCCACCTTTGAGACGTCTTATATTTGTTTTGTGTATAATGTCCAGAATTTTTACTTGTACTTAGCAGGAAGAATAAGGAAAAGTTCATCTGCTCTTTTATTTTTATATTGAAAAACGTACTAAGCCTCTTCATTCAAATCTTACCTCCAAGCTTACCTCCTATTTTAATCAACTGCATCTGAAGAATTATTATCTTGTTTTTAGCTACTGCAGTCTATCTTGATTGTAGTCCAATATTTGACTCCTCTGTTCTTCTTCCAAATAGAACTTTAATTTGTCAAGATATTTACCTTCTTCTTCACTGGAAGCTAGTCATATGCCAGCATGGGGAGAAGGAGGGGATATAGATGGGTCTAGCAGATATGTGCCAGATATACACCATACTATATATGGCAGCTCTTTCCCTTGTCAATTATTATTTTAGACCCATGCTTGTGACTCACCCTAGGGAATGTGACATGAGGGCAAACCAGTGGGAGGCATTTGAGAAAGTTTTCCTCAATCCTAAAACAAGCAAACAGCATATTTTCAGATGTGGATGTGACCCTGGAACTTGCATTGATAGAAAGAAAAACGATGGCAGGGGGCAAAAATGTAAAGAAGCTGGGATTTTGACAATTTTATTCAGGTATGAAATTAACCATCTTTAGAGCTGACCTCCTCCTGGAACTCTTGTTTTGTGACATAAATTTATTGAATTTTAAAGCCACTTTGAATTAAGTTTTTAAAATTATTATTACTCCTTGTTACTAAAAGCATACTAACTGCTTCTAAAGCTATCAGAAATATCACTTGAAACAAGCAATAGTAATCATAAAAAATAATCCATAATCAGTGACCTCATCATTTTTAGAACATGCTCAGAGAGTCAAGAAAACTATATTTATTTAGTCAACAATACTTTTATAATGCAAGCTTATAATGTCATATTATTCTCACTACGTTTCGCAGACGAGTGAGACTGATTCTTCAGGAATAAGAGATTTGTTTACAGGCACACAGATTTGAATGGCAGACTGGAATTCAAGCCAGGGCTTGTGGTCTGAATCTAGCGATGCTCGTTATTATATGTACAAATTCTGTTCAGTGGTAAAGCCACCAGTGTGCTCTGTGGTTAAGACATTCTTCTATCTAAATGTATTACCTAAGAAATTGGCACCAACACAATATTCTCTAGGGAGTTAGAACTCATTTTCATCTGTAGATGGAGAGATTTTTCTTTAATTGTTCTGTATGTACAGCAAAGAACCTAGGGAAACTACTAACTGTTCTTGAGGGACACACTAGTAGAAGAACAGCTGGAAGACAGTGTGACTCCACAGGCAGAACAGCAGGCTAGAGATCAAGGGACCAGAATTTCTGGTCCCATTTTCTATTCCTAAGGAGGAGTGACCTTGAACAGATCCCTGTGTCTGGTAGGCCTCTGCCCCAGCAGAAATCAACGTGGAGATTGGAGGTTAGGTTTGATGTATATTGAATATTTCTAGTCTATATACTAAGGCTGTTTCCATGGAAACTTAAATGTATTTGCTGATAGCAGATGTTTGTGGTATCATATCCCAGTGCAAATGACATCTAATCCTCCTTGTGATATCAGGAAGAGGCATTCTCAAGGGCTACTGAGAAACTCTTAAAATTATAAAACAATGTTTATTTTAATTTGCTTTAAAATATAGAATTATGGAGCTGAGAATTAATACATTGGTATATATTAGCAACCCCTGATCAGCCTCTCTAATTTCTCATTAAAATGTTAAATAAATAAATAAATAAACAGAGTAGGGTCAAAACATCAACAGTAAAGAAAGCAGAAATATTGTTCAATAATATAATTGACTCTAAAAAGAATTTCCAAGAACCAAAATGTAGAGAAGATGTCAATGCAGAGCAATGAGATAATGAGAGCTTGTTTTCCTATGCTTCTACAATATTTATTTGATACAAGGATATAGATTCTTTGTCAATGAGAGATGAAAAAGGCCTTCTACCTCCCATAAAAGGCTACTTCCAAGGTGCTTTGTGTTGTTTGTGGCAGAATACTGTGGTTGTATAAAATCCAGACTTTTAATATGATAAATTCTCATTGGAAAAATATTGACAAGTGTCACAGAAGTGGCTTCTTTTCCATTCTAACGTGCTTTCTGGTTTGCTCCCCAAGAGAGTCTGTTAGCTTTGTTCTTTTCTATGTTCTATTTCATAATGACCTATTGAAGCACTCACTCTAGCCATCCAGAATGCCACAGCATGGCATTGTATATCATGCTGAGATGTCACTAAGCATCAGTCTCCAAGCCTGGAAAAATGATTAAAGTGACTGCCTTCCTTAGGGAATACTTACAACACTATCCTTGAAAAATAATGAGAGGCCACCATAATTGACGTTATCACATGTTGTTACTATCCCTAAGGCTTTTTAAAGTAATCATAGACAGTGTAGACAATACCCTGATAATAATGTAGCCTCAAATACAGATAGCTATTCCCTTTTATGTTGCAATTGCACTAACCTCAAGCTGTAGATTAATGAAGGTAGAACAAATCAACTCAGAGCTGGTTAAAGACCCAGGCAAGTACAACAGTCACCTCAAAGGAAGACAATAGAAATTTAAAAATCAAAGCTACCAATGAATATTTATGGAATCCATGTGGGCAGTTAGCATAATAGATTCACATCTCCTAAGGTCAGGGATCCTCTTATGCATTACAGCCAACTATGTGTACAAATATCTGTCTGTGCTCATTTGTGTCACCTCCATGAATCCTTCTCTGACCCAGTAGTCTTGTCCCAGAATCCATAAAACTGTGGCAGGTAAATTCATCAGCTTGCAAGTAAGATAAAATCTCAGATGCTTCACAATCCTTAACAGTTATGGCAGTGAGGATATATGATGCTGGGGAGATATGGCTTTTTGAAGAGGAAAGACAAGGGTCCCATGACAGTGTTAGGGGATAAGAGAACATTTTTTGGCATCTGGTACTCAGCTAAATGGTGGGCAAGGGTGGAGGGGATTGGAAGTAAGGGCCCCTCACTCTCATACCTGTTTATGAACTTTAGAAGCTGAAGAGCAAGAGGTAGGATAGAAACAAGCTGCCCAAATGGTGCCCCGTGCTTCTCACTCTCTTCTGTGCAGGCAGAGAAAGGGCTGTTAGTAAGACAGTGGGTTTGCAAACAGCATGTCTAGAGCCAAAACAGTGTAATTGTAGATGCTGGGAAAAGGAGTCCTGTAATCTGAAATAAATGAGGTCAGCAAAGAAGACCTTGTTATTCAACACAAAGCTTTGTATAGACTAAAAACATTAGAAGTTTGATGACTGAGTGAGTGAATGGTTTCTGGAACTAAAAGTAAATGTGCATTGTGTATGCAGATTCACTCTCTCTTTCCATACCGGGCCACCCAGGCCCCATGTTTCCCATACCTTCTACCCTGACCTCAGCTGCTTTCAGGAAAAAAATGATTAGGGATAGGGCACTGGATGTCCTGTCCCCAGGGAGGGCCAGTGGCCAAATACTATCATTCAAGTATGCTGAGTAACTTCAGGGAGGGAAAGGACTCCAACTTTCATAGCTCTGTTGGATAGACGCACTCTAGCCACCATCTTAACAGTGGGAGGAGGAGGTGCCCAATTTCAACAATGTGTTTTGAACAAACTTTGCAGTGAAAAAGAGAAATAAAGAGTAGAGCTCTTTACTAGCAGGGGTTGATTCTCACCTTAATGTATCCAAGGAGTTGATGTGTTCTGGGCTTGTACTTCCCTTTACTAAAAGTGTCAGAGGAGACAAAAGTAGAGAAATATTAGTATAACAAATTCCCCTGCCATTGCCACCAGTGGATAGGTAAAAATTTAGCACAAGTACTTCTACACTCAGAATTTCAAAGCTTTCACTATGTAAATGATATCCTGTTGACTGCTAAGTCAGAAGCATGAGTCTCAACAGTTGTGACTACAGTGTTACCAAACATTTGCCAAAAGGGAAGGATTATAAATTCCAACAAAAAACAGGGGCAAGTAGCTGAAAAGTGTTTCTTGGAGCCATGTAGGCAGATGCACAACACTCAATACCTCCTATGGTCAACACTGTTATCTCTTCAGCTACACAACCACTAAAAAGTATCCAGCATCTTATTGAACTCTTGGTGTGGGAGACATCATGTGCCTCACTTGAGCAATCTACTTGATCCTTTATATCAGCTAACATTCAAACCAGCATCCATCCTTTCGGTAAGACACACACCAAGGAGCTGCAATAGAAGCTGTCAAGTATACTGTGACATGCTCTCTACCTTTGGATTCCAACTACCCCAATGACCTCTTTGAACTACCAGTCTCTGAAACTTGGTGACATGGCTGATTGGAGCCTCTGGCAAAGGGAGGCTGTCTTCACCTAGAAGTGTCGCTTGGGATTTTGAATTTGTTGCTTTCCAGACACAGCTATCAGCTCAACCCATTTTCAAAAGCAGCTCTTAGCTTGTTACTGGATTCAAGTTGAATTTGCGTACCTGATCCATGGAAGTCTTGTGACTCTCTGACCTGATATTCCATTTTGAGGAGAGTCAGCTTGGATTAAATGACTAAAAAGACTCAATTGTCAAGTGGAAATAGTAAATAAGAACACAGCAAGCCTGACCCTAGCAGCACTTCAGCTTTGCAGTTTTAAAAAAGGAGCACATAATAACTCATATGTGGTTAGTAAAAGTGCAAATTGGGAGTTATTTGTAATGAGGTGGATAGACCTGGAGTCTGTCATACAGAGTGAAGTAAGTCAGAAGGAGAAAAACAAATACCGTATGCTAACACATATATATGGAATCTAAGAAAAAAAAATGTCATGAAGAGATTAGTGGTAGGACGGGAATAAAACACAGACCTACTAGAGCATGGACTTGAGGACATGGGGAGGGGGAAGGGTAAGCTGTGACGAAGTGAGAGAGTGGCAGGGACATATATGCACTACCAAATGTAAATTAGATAGCTAGTGGGAAGCTGCCGCATAGCACAGGGAGATCACCTCTGTGCTTTGTGACCATGAGAGGGGTGGGATAGGGAGGGGGGGAGGGAGGGAGACACAAGAGGGAAGAGATATGGGAACATATGTATATGTATAACTGATTCACTTTGTTGTAAAGGAGAAACTAACACACTATTGTAAAACAGTTATACTCCAATAAAGATGTTAAAAAATGCAAATTGGTTCAGTCTTAGGATGTTAATTTGGCAATAATTAATTTAAAACAAGGATGAAAAAGTATATTTCCATTCAGTGTGTATATTAAAATGCTGCAACTTAATGGCAGTAATGATTTAAATATTTGTCAAGTAAAAAAAAAAAAAAAAAAGAGTAGCTCTCACTCTAGGGCAAACTTTGTTCCCCATTCCACCCACTTAAGCAAAAAACACCAGCTCATTGGGGCTCTCAGTTCAGGTTCCTCTAAATGCCTGAACTGTTTCACTGTATTTCAGCTAAGCCAAAACCCAATGATGTCTACTAGGCTGATGCAGTTCTGCCTAATGCAAGCTATTCAGGACTGAAAATGGATGTGCTTGTTCTGCTCAGTGGGAATAACTCAAGACTTTTCTCAAAACACAGTCCTATAGTCACATCAGTGAATCTTTTGATATTTATTGACTCTTGAACTGTTGACAGTGGCTTAGCTATTTGGTGCCCTACTTGGAATACTACTGACTGGCAGAATAAAGCAATACTTTTGGGTCCAGGAATGATTGAGACAAATCATGGCTGCTGATTGAACTCTCTGGACCACTCATGTACATGCCCACAGTAAGGCTGTGTTTCCTGATGAGACCCATCAGAATCAAGTTGCTGACTGAACCACACAACTCGGATTGTCACCATTGCTGTCTAGATCTAACATTATACGAGACATGGAAATGTAAGCACCATAGTATACTGGACACAAAGAAAAGAACTATGTTTCTGCTGCAGTGGATACCACTGCATTGCCAAACTTGCAACTCCAGCCCAAATTTGACCCATATCACTATGAGAGAGGGGATTTAGCATAATCCATTTTCCGGGCCCCTGCTAGTAGAATGACTACATCAGACCTCTGGCCAATTCTTGGGCTATTGGTGGTGGTCACCACTGATCAAGATGGCTTGACTAAATGTTAGACAGCCTTCTTCCTGCCTTCCCTGACCTCCTTCTTACCCTGGCCCTTACTGAATCCAGATGGCCTAGTTATAGAAGTCCCTCCCCTCCCTTTGCTTACAGTATTTACTTTAGAAATGTGTTATTGTAAATTCTTTCTCTGCCTCTTTGAGATGTAAACATTTTTTAAAGCCTCTTTCTGTGTAAGACTCTTTCTCAAGGACCTAGGAGCCATTCCCTTGAAATGTAACCAATCAAGGAAGGTAGCTCCCTATCTCCTATCTCTTTGTGAAAGTAAGAACCTAACTTCAGTGAACACTGTACTCCAAGTTGTAAAACTGCTTTCTGTTATTAAGACAAAGTTTGCTTTTCCTTTGGGTAAGGCCAATTAGCAAACACAAATGGCCTAGGACACCCTGACCCTATTCTCCTGCCCTTTGTTTCTGTAGAGTTGAATTTAGACTGTGTTTTGAGTTCTCCTTGCTATTGCTGTAGGCTGGAGTTAAGTATTTCTTACATGTTTAACTTTGTTCATTGAAATTTTTTGCTTTGATAGCACTGTTGACCCTTTTCAGATTAAGATGTGGCATACTCTGGTTTGATTAACTCAATATAGCCACACTCTTTTGGTGATTGAAACTAAGCTGAACCTTTTGTTTGGCTTTCCAGACCTTTTGCACTCTGACAATGGTGAGAAAAAGGCACTCAAAATGACTAAGAGACAAGCTATTCAATGAACCTTCCCTGATTCTTATCATCCACAGACATCTGATATCATTTAGCACTGGAATGACTACCTCAAAAATTTTCTCAAAATATTTTCCACTATACCTCATTCACTTCCTTCTGATTCATTCCCCTTAGTAAAGCAGTTTGGCCACTAAATATGGCTGCTTCCAGCAGAAAAGGATCATTTCCTCTAGATCACTTCCTAGATAATGATCAATATAAAAAAGGGTAGGTTTTATATAGCCTAACTTTAAAAATTCAGAATTCTTGGGCTTCCCTGGTGGCGCAGTGGTTGCGCGTCCGCCTGCCGATTCAGGGGAACCGGGTTCGCGCCCCGGTCTGGGAGGATCCCACGTGCCGCGGAGCGGCTGGGCCCGTGAGCCATGGCCGCTGAGCCTGCGCGTCTGGAGCCTGTACCCTTTTCAGATTAAGATGTGGCATACTCTGGTTTGATTAACTCAATATAGCCACACTCTTTTGGTGATTGAAACTAAGCTGAACCTTTTGTTTGGCTTTCCAGACCTTTTGCACTCTGACAATGGTGAGAAAAAGGCACTCAAAATGACTAAGAGACAAGCTATTCAATGAACCTTCCCTGATTCTTATCATCCACAGACATCTGATATCATTTAGCACTGGAATGACTACCTCAAAAATTTTCTCAAAATATTTTCCACTATACCTCATTCACTTCCTTCTGATTCATTCCCCTTAGTAAAGCAGTTTGGCCACTAAATATGGCTGCTTCCAGCAGAAAAGGATCATTTCCTCTAGATCACTTCCTAGATAATGATCAATATAAAAAAGGGTAGGTTTTATATAGCCTAACTTTAAAAATTCAGAATTCTGCACTATTTCTGGGCATGCTGCTTCTTTTTTTCCCCTAATAGCAACCCTGAACTAGTCTGGTTGGAGTACTGTATCTGGAAGGACAGCCAAAGAAGGGCTCAAAAATTCAAACTTAAGGCTGGTTCTGCCACCTGGATTCTCTTGATAGACTGACAAGATCTTGTATCATAAAGATAAAGATCCCTTGGTTGAGTACATTACTTGCTAAATCCCTCTACAGTGGTGCATGGGAGCCAAAGAGGGGATATAATGAGTCTCTGCATCTTATTAAAATACCCTTGTCCCACTTCTGTCTGACCCCTCTGAATGAAAGGGTTGGGTGAAAGCAGGGATTATTGGGGGGGGGGAAGGAAAGTTAGAGCTAATATAATGAGACATACCCATAATTTTGTGGTGGAGGGAGAGCAACATCCCTGTCACTTGGGGAGAGGACACCTTAGATCTTGGAAGATAAAGGGAAGTGAGGAACACTAATTATCTTTAGAATAGCTTCTGGAGCCTTCCTCATGAAGGAAAACACCCCAGTGTGGCTCTCGCAAACTATTACAAGCCCATTAATTTTAATGACTGCTGGGTCTACCCTCACCTACCAGAATTAATTCTGACTAATATTTGACTACGATAAGATTCGGTCCTTTTTAAAAATATTTTTTTAAATTGAAGTATAGTTGATTTACAATGTTGTGTTAATTTCTGCTGTACAGCAACGTCATTCAGTTATACATATATTGATATATAGTCTTTACTATTCTTTTCCATCATGGTTTATCATAAGATATTGAATATGGTTCTCTGTACTATACAGTAAGAACTTGTTGTGTGTCCATTCTATCTATAATAGCTTACATCTGCTAACCCCAACCTCCTACTCCACCCTCCCCCAACTCCCTCCCCCTTGGCAACCACAAGCCTGTTCTCTATGTCTGAGTCTGTTTCTATTTCGTAGATAGGTTCATTTGTGTCATATTTTAGATTCCATATATAAGTGACATCGTATGGTATTTGTCTTTCTCTTTCTGACTTACTTCACTTAGTGTGATAATCTCTAGTTGCATCCATGTTGCTGCAAGTGGCATTATTTCATTCTTTTTTATGGCTGAGTAGTATAAAACAGTAGTAGTAGTGTAGTCCTTTTAATCATACCAAGAAGTGTATTAGTATCGACAAGGCATAGCCCCAGCTCCTGTACCTTTCACACCTAAAACTTGTTAACAACTGTAGCAGTCTTTCAGTGGGATGGACAGATGTCATCTAACTGGTGGTGTAGAAAAACAGGATAGGTTGGACTGATTGCTCTCAGTTATTCAAAATGAACTAGGACACCAAGATGTACTAATTCTCCAGGAGATCATATTGGTGACACAGTCCACTAGTGGACTCTGATTAGTATAAATAAGGGTTTCTTTACAGGGGCACCATGTGCACCTGGGACTTTACTTCTTGTGTAGAATTACAAACATTAATTTTCTCCTGAAAATAATTTGATTTCTACCTTAACTGTGGTAATAAGAGACCTTCAGGTGTTTAAGAAAATACCACTAGTAGATCATGTAATCCTCAGATAACTGGGGAGGGCTTCCCAAAATGAAGAAGTTCTTGGTTACTGAGGGGGGCTTTCTGGAGGGATAATTTACTTGATATTTTTGTGTACTCTGTGGGCAGTTATCCCTAAATTGGGAGCCATCTAATTGAAAACGTGATATTAAATTGGTCCCTGACTTTAGCTGAAATAATCAATGGCATTACCTAGGCTGTAGAAGGCATTCAGGCTAGCTTTAACTCACTGGTCAGACTTGTTCTGGAAAATAGAATTGACCTATGCTTTCTTTATTTGGGTGAAAGTGGAAGCTGTGAAACTGCTAACATCCCCTGCTATACAAGGATTAATGCCTCAGGACAAAAATGAAGGTCAGAGCAGAGTTTTAAAGAGAAAAGTAATCTGGCTTTCTAAAGCACATACTAATTTTTATGGTGATGGAGGATTAGTTCAGCTGGCCAGGTCCAGGAGTTGGGGTAGGAGATCTTAAGGGATAGAGTTGAGGTCATTGCTTCAAGTTAGCCTCATCTTGATGCTTGGATTCCTGTTGGTAATAGTCTTAATTAAGTGCTATTTGAGACAAGGTAAGTGGACTTTTCCTCAGCTTCTGTCAGTCAGTTTAATTAAGTGGCTGAAGGAGTGCTGTACTAATGGGAAAATTCACCTGAAGTTCAAGATGGTGTAGAAAAAAATAGGTGGAAATTATTGTGAGACAGTTGGCCATGGGTCTCTTGAATTTCTGCATATCTTGCAAACAAAGGCATAGATTGTCATCTTTTCCAGACTACATTTTCAAGGATATTTGTATAGAAAACAACCAGAGAGAGTGTATTCTTCTGGAACAAAGATCTGGGATGCTTCCTATTGAGTGTTATAAATACAATGTTCTTTCTAGGGCAAGGACAAAAATCCTCACTGCCCATTATAAAATAATTGGGTTTTCTAAGCTCAGGATTTTTCTTCTCTTATGCATACCACCGAATATATTGGCATCATCTCACTTTTGTCTTATCACCCTATAGAAATATAGGGGCTTGAGATACTGGATATTATTAATGCTATGAGAAATAAACTGTCTTTTATCTTTGACCTAGAACTCTCATGTCTTCTATTTGCATAATTAAAGTAGTAATGGGCTAACTTATCAGTGTGCTAGTAGTGTACTGTAAAATCACACACCCTTCATAGTTCTTGATAAATATGATATAAAAATAATGAAAGTAGCTTTAGCTAAAATAACTAAGGAAAAAGAGAAAAGACTCAAATTTAAAAATAATAAATGAAGAAAGAAACATTGCAACTGATGCCACAGAAATAAAAAGGGTCATAAGAAACTACTATAAATCATTATAGATCAATAAATTAAACTAGAAGGAATAAATTCCTGCAACCAACTAAGAGTGAATCATAAAGAAATAGGATATCTGAAGCAACTGACAAAGGATTAATCTCCAAAATTTACAAGCAGCTCATGCAGCTCAATATCAAGAAAAAAAAACAACCCAATCCAAAAATGGGCAGAAGACATAAATAGACATTTCTCCAAGGAAGATATACAGATAGCCAACAAGCACATGTAAGAATGCTCAACCCGCGTACCACAAAAAAAAAAAAAAAAAAAAAAGGTTCTGATGATCCTAGGGGCAGGACAGGAATAGAGACGCAGAGGTAGAGAATGGACTTGAGGACACAGGGAGGGTGAAGGGTAAGTTGGGACGACGTGAGAGAGTGGCATGTACATATATACAGTACCAAATGTAAAATAGATAGTGGGAAGCAGCTGCATAGCCCAGGGAGATCAGCTCTGTGCTTTGTTACCACCTAGAGGGGTGGGATAGGGAGGTTGTGAGGGAGGCGCAAGAGGGAATAGATATGGGGATATATCTATACATATAGCTGATTCACTTTGTTATACAGAAACTAACACAACATTGTCAAGCAATTGTACTCCAATAAAGATATTAAAGAAAATAGTATTGGACCTTCCCTGGTGGTCCAGTGGTTAATACTCCACTGCAAGGGACACTGGTTCAGTCCCTGGTGGGTGAACTAAATCCTGCCTGCCGCATGGCGCATCCAAAACGAGTCCAGAATAAAGTGTCTGAAAAATGTTTATTAAAAAAAAAAAAAGAAAATACTAGGGGTAGTACTCAGAATATTAAATATAATTATTTTCATATAGTCCAGAAATCCCACTTCTGGATTTATATACAGAATAATTGAAACCAAGATCTTGAAGAGATATTTGCACTTTTGCAGCATTATTCGTTATAGCCAAGATAAGGAGACACCTCAAATGTCCATTGACAGATGAACGAGTAAAGAAAATGTGGAATATACATACAATGGAATATTTTTCAGCCTTAAACAAGCAGGATATGCTGCCATATGGAACAACGTGGATAAACCCAGAGGACATTATGCTAAGCGAAATAGACCAGTCACAGAAGAACAAATACTGCATGTTTCCACTTATATGATATATCTAAATTAGTCACATTCATAGAAACAGAAGTAAAATGGTGGTTTCCAGGAGCTGAGAAGAGAAGAAAATGGAGATTTGCTGTTCAACATGTATAAAATTTCAGTTATACAAGATGAATAATGAATGATTTCCAGTGATCTGCTGTACAACATTGTGTCTATAATTAATAATACTTTATTGTGCATTTAAAACTTTGTTCAGAGGTCTCACATTCAGTATTCTTACCACAATAATATTTTTAATGCTATAGTGTAACAGTGGTCATCACATTGTTTCAAAATATGCTTTTATTATTTTTACATATTATAAGACAACTAGTGATAATCAAACACTGAAAATTGCATTGAACCCACTTTAATCCTTAGTGTTTTTCTTTTCAAGGTCTTCCTTCGTTCACAATTATCTTTGAGGTTAAATTTACTGAAGAAAAGTTGAGGGATCTGATGGCTTATCCTGGTTCATCCCCACACAGCCTGGCTTTTATCCTTTTCAAATATTGCTACAGAATTTCATAAATCTTTTGAAAAATATTAAGATTATTTGACTGGTAAATAAATGTACTTTTTCTGGGCAAAAATATCAGGGAAACAAGAAGGAAAGGAGTGAAAAAAAGAAGTATAATAGTTGAGAACAGAAAATATTATTAAAGATTCATTTATTCATTCAACACATGTTAATAGAGCACTGCTATTTGTCCAGTACTAGTCTAGGTGATGGGGAAATACAGTGAACTAAACAGGCAAAGTCTGTGCCTTTCTGCAATGTTCATTCTCATGTGGAGAGAGAGAAAAAAAACAAATACATGATGACACTTAAAGCAAGATTAAGGATAAAGACTGTTGATTGGCAAGGATAGGGTTGCTATTTTACATAGAGTGCATAGGAACAACCTCAGAGATAAGATTACATTTGAACAGAGAAATGAAGAAAATGAGGGAATTAGCCATATGGATATCTGAGGAATGAATACTTGCACCTTCAGTACTTTCTGAAATTGTCCCTTATAAATACTATTTTGAGTCTAACTAACTGTGTAGCAAGTTATATAAAAGTTAAATGGTTTAGATAAGGACAATCACTGGTTTAATCAGTATTTAATTCTAACTTAATTGAGTCTACTTTGGCTAATATACTTTTCTCTGAGAATTAGAATCAAACTAAAGGCAAATTTAGTTCCAACATGGGAAGTGAACAGTTCAACTTCTGGCTTTAACTTTATGTTCTAGCTTCAAGCAATTTGGTGAATTGGTGCATTTATGAATTAATGACCTCATACTAATAATAAAATGATAAAAAAATTTTAAGATTTCCAAGAAATAACTGTTCTTCAGAAGGATCAATCTTGTTTAATTTATAGCATTTGTGTATGATGTCCCAGATATTTCACAAGGGAATTTAAAAAATACTACCTATCCTTTGAAGAAAATTCACTTCCAGTGTTTTTTCCCTATGATTAATAATAGAAATATATAAAAATAACATATTGTTTGGCAATCAAATATCACATTTCTTGGGGAGAGGAAAATGATCTGCTCAAAAAAAGATTGCAACCATGTGCAAAATCCCATTTTAACATGTTTAATCTCTTAAAAGCTGATGCTTTTATAGCACTTAAAAATTATAAAAATATTTCTCATCAATTACCTCTTAAATTCTTATAAAATCCAGCTAGTATATATCACAATTATAATTGACAATGTTTAGGTTTTTTTCCATTTTACCTAAAGGAAAACACATAAAATTCTTTTCCAACATAGATCTGTGCTAACTTGCTAAGTGGTTGTCTATTGTGTATTTGTGGTCTTTATGTCTCTCAATTGATCCCTGAGAGTTTTAGCTATTTTTGTTGTTGTTGTTAGTTTGGGTGCAGTCTGTTTCAATTTATAATCTCTGCAAAAATTCCAATGAAAGTACACCTGAGTTGGTATCCCCAGGTCTAATTTTTAAGAAGAAAATGTATTAAGAAGGTTCTGTAATTTGGGAACATCTTCCTTACCTTATGTGGTTGATAATATGATAATCTAGTCCTGTCTACAAATTGTCCTATTGTGAAGTCAGGCTGATGATTTCACTTCATCTGAATTTTTTAGGGTAACTTAATATGTATGTTAATTCTACCATGATGTGTGTAGCTGTCATGTTACTTCCATTTTGTCATGTCTTTATTCCCACCTTGTAACTTATGATATAAAGACCAGGGTTTAAGGACAATAGTTCATTGTATCAATATAAATTTAATCAAACACATTGATGTTGCTAACAGGTGGCAGTTCATCAATAAAAATAACTGCTTCTGACAGTACCAAGCAACTCTTTTATGATATTTGCCCTAGCCAATTTTTACTTCCATTTTGTCATTTATACCATAGTTTCTCCTAGGAGTAATGAATATGGATGACCCATTTTCAATGCCATTTTATTTATCAGAATTCTCCTTCTTCATTCCTTTACAATATGATTTGTGGGCCCTTCATTTTTATTCTGAGTTCCATTTAAGTCAGTATATAAATATGTATAAAGTAATTAATTCTATTGATCAAAAAAGAACAAGATCTGAGAAAAGAGAAATATCAAACATAAAATACTTGTTAACTTGCCTAAACTACTTGTGTTCTCAAAACAGAAAAAAAAAAGCTATTGATTAAAGTGATGGAAATTTGACACTAATATACATACAGTATGATGTGAGTAAATCAGAAATGTCATTATTTTTCCTTTTATGAAATATTACTAGTTTTGTAAGCATAGGTGATCTACACATAGAAAATAAGGAAGTGAAATCTTCATCTTTCCTTTTGAAGGCAGGCAAAAAAACAATAATTTCACTTTTCTTAGCACAACTAAAGCAAAGAAAGTTTCTACCTTTCATTAAGAAGCTGACCATGAAAGAATTTCCTCATCCAACCATAATTGGGGTCAAAACTTATTTTCATAAAATAGTGGCTAATAGAAGTTGATAGCACAATTGTCAAGTAAGTTAATCTATTGCCCTAAAATAATCTTGGCTTACTCTCCTGGGCTTTGCTAAGTTTCCTTAACCCCAGAATAATCTAACCGTTCCATATGCCTGTGACTGTTGATTTTCACAAGAACTGTGAAACAATATGTGTGGTTGGCTCAATTCCAATTCATTACTACTTCTAAGAAAACAGTTGAAATAATACACAGTTGAATAATAATCTAAGATTATATTGGTAAGGCCAGTTTTGCAGAGGACAGCATCTGTGTGATTCATCCACCCAATCACACATGCTTATGTTGCCTATTGGTGCCTTCCCCATTTTGTATGATTCAAGTCAGATACACTCACTTGTCAGGAGACAACGTAAGGTACTTTACAAACTGAGACAAGCCATAAAAGGTAAAAGACAGACACTAACATATTATCTGTAAAAAAAAAAAATGGCCTAAACTTTAGTGAAACTTCAAGGAAATTAAGAGGACATTACATGAAAATTATGGGTTTATAAGGTGTAAGGTCTTTGGCATGTCATATAAATTTTCTTTATCTGAATTTCCTCAAGTACAAATTATGGATAATTTTCCCACCATGCACATAGTATTTCAAAAAATGACATGTTCTACATGCCTATCACAGTGCTTGGGACATAATAGGTACCCAGTAATTCACACCGACAATTGTTGTTATTGTTCTTGCTACCATTCTTTTTGTTCATAATACTTTTGATAGAATTTACTAAGTCCTATTGTCTTATAATGCAGCTCTTCCATCAAAAGAGGTTGCATTCTCCCATGCAGTGGGATGGGTGCTGTATTTTCCAAGAAAGAAAATGTCAACCACAGAAATAAAACCTCTGGCCTAAACAGGATAGACACTTACTCAAAACATTTGCTCTTCAGATATATAATACTTGAAATCAGATAATTCAACCATCTCGGATTTCTTAGACATCTTTTATAATTATAAACACAATTATAACAACAATTTCTCTTCATTTCTCCTCTCTCAGTTTTATATCCTATTACTACTCTGTTTATTCTCCTCTTAGAAAAATTTGCCGTCTCTGTACAAATCTTTCTGTTGATCACTATAGAACTACTACATCTTCAATATTTCCATGTAACACTGCTGATTGTTACCTGGTTGAATCTTGGCTCCCCCTACATAGACCACTGTTTCCCCATAGACCATCCCAGTGTAGCAGAGCATCTGATCTGCAGATATAAGAAGGGACTTTAGGATTCTCTTTTCCAATTTCCCACCAAACCAGTGGTATATTAATTAACATTCCCCCTTTTACATCAATGTCACTAAGTTATACAACAGTTCATCTCCTTCATTTCTGCTCTCCTGAACTCCTGGCCTCTCTCCCCATCCCCACTCCATTTATTAATGATTGCACTGTTGTTTAATTTCCCTCTCCATTTCTCTTAGTGATTTCTGGAACCATGTACATAGCCTATGCAGCTCTCAAGTAGAATCAAGGTATATATCCTTCAAAAGAATTATCACTCTTATTCCATCTGATGCCCTAACCAACCTGGACTTTGTTAGCCTCCAGAACTAATCCATTTAAAAAAATTATAAGTAGAAACAATCTCATGCTCTTTCTCCAACTTACAATCCTTACATCTTTCTCCCTCATTCTAACAGAAGCCGTAATTCAGCCTCATGAATTCTTTCTCTAAACTTTTTGTCCCTCAATTTCTCTGAAAATTTCATCCTCTGTTTTCAATTCCTTCTACATGTATTAAAAATCACATAATCCTCACTTAAACTCTTACGGAAACATTATCCTCAAGACTGTCCCCCCTTGGCTTTTCTATTTCAACAAGAACACAGAACAGCAATCCTGGATCAATCCAACTGTTATGTACTGAATGTTTGTATCCCCCCAAAATTCACATGCTGAAATCCTGACTTCCAATGTGATTGTATTAGGAGATGGATCCTTTATGAGGTGACTAGGTCATGAGGGTAGAGCTTCCATGATTGAGATTAGTGCCCTTTTAAAAGAAATTAGACCTCAAAGGGCTCTATTGCCCCTTTTGCCTTGTGAGGACACAGGGAAAGGACAGCCACGTATGAACTTGGAATCAGGCCTTCATCTGACACTAAATCTGCTGACACCTTGATGTAGGACTTCCTGGCCTCCAGAATTGTAAGAAATAAATCTCTAATATTTTTAAGTGACCCAGTACATGGTATTCTGTTATAGGAACCCAAATGAACTAAGGCACCAACCATTCTGATAAGTGGAAAACCTACAAGAGATAATAACAAAAGAAAAGGATACAGAGCATGATAGAAACTGTAATAAACGCTTTAGGATTTTCAACTAAATATAAGTGGAAAAGATTTTATCTCACAAAATAATACTTAGAGGAGTAGGAATACGAAAGGAATAGAAGGGGGTAACACTTTTGTTTCTGAACAGAGAAAATAACACTATCCTGCTTTTCACATTAAAACTACTAGGTTCAACATAGTGTAACAGGAATAATAACTTTATAGAATAAATCACTAATATCAAGAGACAAATCTAGTTTCTTTAAGAAATCCTAAGAATTGATTTTAGGAATCATATGGATTATGTTGAAATAAGTTTTCAAAATCACTGCTTTAGATGAAATGTTGGTTATAGTTAGTAAATAAACTATTTTTAACACCAAAACACCATTTTATAAGACATGTTATAGTCAACATTTCTAGATAATAACCAAGAGAATAATTAGTTTAAATATAGGTATCTCAGCTCTTAGATAATTGTGATAGTTGTATATCGTTAGCTGCTCTCTGTTTTTAAACAAATCATGTGTAGGAGGACATGTGCCTGCTTTACATAGCTTTTAACTGTGTAAATTACCTGATGCTAAAGTTAAACCATCTTCAAAAGTTGATTGATGTTTGAAGAGTATACACTCTTTAAAGCAGTGTACATGAATTTCAAGTGCAGGTAATTCTGTGTTCTAATATGAAAACAATTAGTGCCATAAGTTTTAAAGAAGTAAAAAAAATAAAAAATAGACGTATGTTCTCATATTGTTGTACTCTTTAAGACAGACAAAATCAGCAGTGTGACTGCATGGATAAAAATCTGCTGAACCAATTAATAGAGAACTGGGGAGGTAATTTCACAGCAAAATTTCCAAAGGAAAGGAGAAGAGGGCCTTCTGTATCTAAATCAGGACTGCTCTTGCAACAATATTAGAAAATATCACTCTTTAAGAAAGATAGAAGTACAATTTTATAACTGATGGAGGAGGTTGAAGAGAATCTTTTTGATGAAAGTCTCAAAGTACAGTCGATTTCTACCCAGATCAAAAAGGAACAGGAACAAAGAAAAGAAAAATCAACCTTGTAATAGGTTATAAATAGAGTGAAGGGATGATTTTTTTCCATCTCTCACCTTTGAAGGTGATGTGATGTGACATTTTGAAGAATAATTACCAAATCTTTGTGAAATATGGTATTATCTGTATGAAATATGGAGACAGAATATAAGTTGGGTTGTATCACTGAGCTTATACAGAATCACATTTATAATATTCATAAGTAGCTGGACACTACATAGTTAGTGGGTCTTTTAGAGGTTTAAAGTCAGAGTGAAGAATGTGATAGTTTCTTCCCTTGTAGAATATAAACATCATGGCAATTGGCTATTTCATTTACTTGTGGTTTAAGCACCATCCTTCCTCGAGGCAAAACACAAAAACAAAAAAAGACTGCGGTTCCTGGGATCATTTCTGACTCTTTAATACTGTAAGAATGAGATCAGTGACTTATTCCAGCATGTATTCTTACTGTCCCAAAGAGGCTTTATAAAATTTAATTTAGTATAAACAAAATTTTAGATTAACTAAAATGTATTCTTAGGAGGCAGCATTATGTAGTGGAAAGGGCACTGTATCTGAAGAGAAAAAATTTACAAATGTTCATTCATTAACTACATTCTGTCTTCATTTATAAAACATGATGTCTGTTCTGGAAACATCACAGAATTATTATGGTTATTAAATGGAATGATATGTTTAAATTTTCATAAACTAGAAAGCATTATAGGAATATAATATATGATTATTATTAGCTGCTAAATTAATAGAGGTAAAGTGAAAGGAATTAATATTTGTTTATTACCAAATGTGGTATTAAGCAATTAGCATATATTATTTCATGGGCTTCTGTTAATCTTTATTTTAGAAATGAGAAAGATGGTATTAAGAGAGGTCATGTAACTCATTCACCATAACGTATCTAGTAAATGGAAGAATCAGGTCTTCTGACTGAAAACTCATTCTCTTTTCACCTACCTTAACACCATGTCAGAAGAATTGGAGTTGTGAGGACAACACAGAAAATGCTTTCTATTTTAACCCATCAATTAATGTGTTTAAGTCTGATAGGTTGTATAATATATTAGACATTTCAAATATTACTTTAGATACTTTTTGACTCCATCTCTTACTCAAGTCCATATACGTCAGGCTGTTCCATGTAGGTTTCAAATACCTTAATACTATCACAAACAGAAATACCTCACTTTGTGAACCTACTTGGAATGCATGCGCGTGCAGTCTAGACGTAAGAAAGCCAATGCCCAGGGGGCTACCCATGACTAATGGGACATAATTATAAAGGGATAAATATTTGTCCCTTTCAACTCATGGGGAAATAGTTCTGAGACACATTTTCTAAGGCTTCTCAGAAGTTACACCCTAGTGAGGGAGGATGTCTTGATTCCCACTCAGCTGTTGCTGGCAGAAGTAGGAGTGGAACCATCTAAAAATTGTCTCTCTTGCTAAGCTGCTCTTTTTCTGGTCCTTTAGCTAAAGAGAGCATGTTTTATTAGAGCTTTTTTTTTGCATTGGTGTTTATGGGTTTCCTGTTTGGTTTCTCCAGAGGCAAAAAAAACCCAACAAAAAACAAAACCCAAAATCCAAAGACAAAAACGTAGAAACAAACTCACCATGTTTTTCTGTCCTCAAGTCCTGATGTCCCTAGCTGTTCTGCCACCTTCTCTATATATATATCAGAGTCTTCTTACATATATTTTATGTAAAATGTTCAAGGTTTTTAGATCTAATTAGCAGGAGAAATAGGGGAAAGTATTTCTACTCCATCTTTCTGGAAGCAGAATTTCCTGGGGAGCTTTAAATAGTACTTATACTCACAACTCACTCTAGACCATTTAGTCAGATTCTGGAGATAATCATGTGTATTTATTTAAAAACTCATACATATGCTCAATTAAGGGATTATTTTGAAGCTTTCATTACTTCTACCCTCAAGGCCTGAGTACCTCATTCAGAAGATCTAACTCACACCTTGTAAATGTCAGCAGCTGGGCCCCTGAATCTGATGCACTCTTTGGCTTGAGAATCTCTATACACAAACACTCTTTTCTAAAGGCTCCGTGTCATGAAAAATTACTATTCATGGAAGGCTTGTGGTATGAATCCCTCAATTTTACAACCTACTATCAGAAAAATCTTACATTTTCAATATCCTTCCTCTTACCATGTAAAATGAGTTACTTTGTAATTTTGTTGCACATGAACTCTTGAAAAGTGTGTGTTTGTGCGTGTGAAAGAGAGGGAGAGAGAGAGAGAGAAAGAGAGAGAGAGAGAGAGTGAGAGAAGACTTAATTGCATTTACTGTCAGGGAAACTTACCAATATACATACTGGTTTATAGACTGTTAGAAACCCATACATACATTGAAAAAAATGGGACTTGTTCATATAAAAGAAATATAATTACAGGCCTTATGAGATTCACCTTCCACTTATAAGAAGCACAGTACTATCATCTGCATCATTAATGTATGTCAGATTAACTTTTTTCTTAAATTCTATTTATCAGCAATAAATTTTATTTATATATTCTCTGATACCCATGCATCAATAGTACAGTCAGCTACTTTCAGTTTTAAAAGAAATCAACAGGAATTTTTTGTCTTAGTACATTAGTATGATAATATTATATCTTACATTTATTTTTTAACATGTTATTTTAGGATGAAAGATATACAGTAAATAAATTTAAAACATTAATGGCTGTTTGCGAACATGTGTTGGTATATACGTGCATGCATTTACCTAAATGCCCTTAATAAAAATAAATCTTAGTAATTGCTAGTTGAAAGACTTTTTTCATTGTTACAGCAGAATATAAATTTTTGAAAGAGAGACACCCCCTCTTCTCTTTTGGTAGATACTCTAAAAGGAAAGAAAGAATAATAGAGCCACAAAAGTAAAAACCAGGTTGAGAAAAAATAAGGATGGCTCAAGATCTGCTATGCCAATGGTAATCAAAAAAAAGAAGTGGAAATATAAATGCCCAAATTCATCAGCTGGAGGAAATACAGTAGACAAAAGCATATATGGAAATTAAGAATGATGGACAGAAATAATTAAACTGTGCTAGCATTGTGTGGTAAGCTAAAAAATGGTCCCCCAAAAGATAATTTTGTACATGAAAGAAGTGGAATATTAAATCACTGAGGAAGAAAACATAAGGTCTGCTTCAGATTATTGTGTAGGAATAACTGGTAAACATTTTGTAGAGAAAGCATACCCTAACTTGCATAATAAACAAAATAATCTCCACAAATGAAAGATCAAAACAAAAATAAAGCCATAAAAGCTCTAAAAGTAAATACAGGTAAAAAAAACAGTCCTGGAAACATTTTTAAAGAATGAAATGAACATAAAATCACTAAGTCTTTGAGTGAAAACAAAAGATACTAAAGTACAGTAGTATATATTGGGACGCATCTCTGACTCAAAGGGTATATGTTGCCTTCCAAAAGAAAAAGGAGACCAGTTATAAAAACTGAAAAATGTCTGAACCAAAACTCAGTGTAAGACTTCAGGTCAACAGACACTAATATGTGAGAGGAAGAAAATACAACAAATTTTAAGATGGCAACAATTGTGAAGTACAGTTATATTAAATAAGTTCAGTAGTTACTTACATGTAGTACATTGATAGGGATTTATTTTATTATCATGCCCTAAAGCATAGATATTTTGCAAAACAAGCTGACTTTGCAAGTTTTATTAACCTGCCACATAATTTCTTTGTGAGAGAATAAAATAGAGTCTAGCAGTAGTCCCACAGAATCTCAAGTTTTGGAATACCCTTGTTAGTTCAACTTCCACCAAACATTTCCCTTAGTAGATATAATGATTAAAGAAATAGTTATTGAAAATTTTAATTGTTAATACCATGATGTCATGCTCCATTCAAATCACAACTGCTAAGCTTAATCCATATTTTATGGCTAATTTGTTTTTCAGCATTTGATGAATCAGAAGTATAGACAAGACACACATGCACACATACACATAAAACATCACACAATTTTCTTAATTTATTTAATTATTTGTCCTATTTCTTCAGTCATCTGACCATGTTAGGCTAGCTATGGTTGGTTGGCTGTTTGATGCATAATATTAAGTATTGCAGTATAAAATGTAAATGATACCAAGCATCAAAGAGTGGAGTTTTCAAATTAACTGCCAATTACTTGCTCTATAATTTTCATCTTCTCAGTATTCTGTCTTTGTCCTCTCCCCAGTTATTTCTCTTACAAATCATTTTACTTCTACCTTCAAAATGAAAGATGTATTCATATGTAGTAATTTGTTATAATAGCGGCAATAGTGCCTAGGAAACTTTATACTATAGAGTTGAAATTTAACTAGATTAGTCAAAATAATTTAGAGATTATATTTTACTTTAGTTTCTTATATATCTCTGATTCAGACAATTTCTTTAATATTTTGCAGTTTTCTCTGAATTATATCCATCAATACATTAACTGTAAGTGTGGTAAAATGATAATGTTAGAAAAATATATTTTTCTGTTGTAAATGAGTTATTAGAAATTATATATTTTATATATATATATAGAGAGAGAGAGAGAGAGAGAGAGAGTGATAGAGAGAGAGAGAGAGAGAGGAGATGAAGTCTTTGTGATTTGGAGAAAAAGCTACAGGGCTATGTTAAAAGAGAAACTAAATACAATCTTTTAGACTTAAAATCACTGGCCAGAAATCAAACTGAAAATTGGTAATGGTATCTATTGAGCTATTTCATGTAATATACGCATTGACGAGCTCTGGCTCCGCAGTTAGGCAGCCATGGCTTGACACTGAGCTCTTTCATTTCCTTAGGTAAGTTATTTAACTACCCTTGGCCTCCTCTGTACAGTGGGGGAAGTTATAACCTCTATGGACATGAAATAAAAGTGTAACACATTTTTGATAATTTGAATATTTCTTCCACAAATTCTCAGGAAAAAAATAGACCATGTGCCTTAGATAATTACTCTATCTGGAGTTTCACTCTATTTTTAAATATCAGAAATGTTAGAAAAATGCTTGAATTCACTCTATATATTATTGGAGTAAATGTGTAGGAAAATATGAACACCTAAATCATTAAATGTATGGCGGTTTATAATCATTATGGACACTGATACTTGTGAGTGCTTTTAGTTTAAATTTTGGTTGGTTATTTTGCAAAGGTAGAACTGTATAATGAAGAAAGTTGATAACTAATGAGAACTTACTGTATAGCACAGGGAACTCTACTCAGGGCTCTGTGATGACCTAAATGGGAAGGAAATCCAAAAATAGAGGGGATATATGTATACATATAGCTGATTCACTTTTCTGTACAGTAGAAGCTAACACAACATTGTAAAGCAACTATACTCTAATAATAAAAAACAGATTTAACAATAAAATTATATTGGAAGTTCAGGACTCAATCTCTGAGAGGCATTAGAAGTTCACAAGGGCATGTTGATCTGGAATTGGAAAGTGTGTGACTGAAAGCAAAGAAATTCTGGGACAAGAATATAAAAGGAACTAATGGTGTATTAAGAGGTCTGCACTATGTCCAACAAAATCATAATTAAGTCAGGTCATTGCCATGCCTACTCACATCAAATTCTGCTGCAGTTAGCAAGCTGGGAATGTTATCTTGTGTTGATAAGAGAATGGTTAGCAACACATCTGGCTACCTCGCATGATGCTTAGAGCTAGCTCAGTGTCCATCTGATATTCTAAGAGAGTTTTCCTTAATATGGATTTCAAAATAATTGGCAAAAATTCTGTTTAAATCTTTTGGCAAGAGACTATACCAATAAAACATTACTTTCAGATAGTTATGGAAAGAGAGTAGAACTTAAGATTCAGCTAGCCTGAATTTTATCCCTGTATCTGCCATTTACTATGTTTTTGATATTGAACATGAACCTTCCCTTCTCGAAGACTGTTTTCTTAAATGAGCCTAGACTTCAGAGAAGGCATTCATAATGTTTTTGTACTTCCTATTATGTGTTCGCAAAAATGTGGTGAATCTTTTTGAATTAGGGTTCTTATTTCATTATTTTATTCTTCATTGTCAGTAACAATTGCTTGATTAAATAAAGTGAATACTTTCATAGGATTCAATGCATTTTGATACAATAAGAAAGACTATTCTACCAATTTATTTGATTAGCAGAATGCTGGAAAATATAGTTATTAGTTTGCCATTTCTATTGATCAAATTTTCCTATTATGATGCAGAGTGGTAGAATGTATTGCAATTATTTGCTAATCATTAAAAATGTAAATTGCCTAAAATCTTGCCATTAACATTAGATTTATATGCACAACGTTTACTTAAAACATTTATTTGAAATGAATTAATTAATACTATGTATTAAATATAATGACACTTACTATTCCAAAATGGGTTAAATTGTACTACTGATAATGTTACTTATTGTCTGAAAATATTTTAAATCAGAATTTTCTCATCTAATAATAATAAAAATGTATCTTCTTATACTTTCGTCCCTATTTTATCGTCATTTGACACACTGGTTTGCTCTAATAATAACAGAGTATACAACTCCAGCTTAACTTTTATAAAGTAGTTAAGAAACAGTGAAGTTTTGGTAAATAGTTATGTTATCTTTAATCAGAGAAGTGCTGATTATTTTATGAATAATATTGCAACATTCATGATAAAATAGAATAGCTATCACCATATGTTAAATTAAAAGCTTTTGCTGATACCATAAAACACAGCATAGAATTCAACCAGTGCTTAATAATATTTTTAAATTTTATTCAGTTAAAGCTGTATCTTAATAACATATATATTAAACACTGAAACACTAGTAAAAAAAAACACAGTGTTTTTTCTTTGTTAATTTCATAATAACTTAGGGCATATTTTTGAGGGACATCACATGGAACAAATTCAGTCTCAAGCACTTTCTTTACTGTGTTTAATAAGGAGAAATACTGTAGCAGAGAGAAGATGATCTGTTATTCTGGAGACAGCCTGGGTTCAAATCCCAGTTACCAGTTTTATTAATTTTGAAGAAACAATTATTATAGAATTTTTTGAGTCTCATATAAGATAATGAATTCAAAATTGTCCTAAACCTGGATGGTATGCAATGCATGTTAGATGAGGCTCCTGTTTTGTCAGGAGAATTTTAATGTAGGCCAAGAATTATCTCTTCTTCTGAGCTTCTGTTACTATTCCTCTTATAGTTTATATACATTTTATAAGACAGTATACTATTTAATATGATGTTTAATAGAGTGAATTTATAAGTCTAATTGCCTGGACTTAAATCCTGGCTTTGCCATACAAGATGTAAAGAACTGAAACAAGTTATGTAATTTTTCAGTGTTCAGAATTTCCTCATGCGTAACATGGGGAGCACATCTTCATCTTCCTAAAGGAGAGGTATGATTTAAAATGAAATAGTGCCTGGTGAATAATAAGCACTCAGGAATTAGGTGTCATCACTATTTGAGAATTGTTGTGAATCCTTCATACCTGGGTGCTAGTTCTAGTTTTGTGTGTGTGTGATCTTTAAAAAATAAAGAAATTAAGGGCCAGATAATTATTTAATTTTGTTAGTGTAGAAATCCATTAAATCAGTTACCCATTTAATTACCCAGATAGCCGTTTATCCTTAAAGGATGAAATGTGGAATGGCCAATACATTTTGTGAGTATTCAATAATATTAAAACCATAGAGATAATTACTGTCTAATTAAAAGTGAGTTTAATCTATAAGAACAAAAAAATGTTAAATAATTTTTTAGTGTAATTATTCGATGAAAAACAGTTCCCAGTTTTGAATACTACAATTAATATTTGAGATCAAATATTATATATACACATAAACAAATATTGAGATCATTTACATAACTCAGGTAATTTTAGCCTATGTCGCCTAAATTAATAAATCCGTGATTACCCAGGCCAAAAAATAAATTTGTCTTCCTAGGTGAAACCATTAGTGAACACTTCAAATTTTCATTTACTAAACAGAGTGAACATATTTTTGATGAATTTGGGTCACTTGAGAGCGGAGTTTCTGTCATTTTTATTATTTAGGAATAATTTAACATTCAGAGTTCTAAATTATTGGAAACTATTCAAATACGGAAACAGTTATAAAATATTCCATTCAAATTTGCCATTGATCTGACCTGAGCTAGCAATGTAATTCAGATGGTAGAATGGTATTGTTTTCCCCTTCTATGAGTAAAAAGATGAAAGTTATAATCTATTAGTAATTTTAGCTAATAATTCAGAGGTTAGAGCTACACTCTCCCCGTTTCATTCTTTCACACCTGTTGTGTCTTTTTGAAGACTTTGAAGACTCTGATCCACATGGGTTAGGTGTAAAAAAAATCACATTTAGGAAAGTGTACTCCCATACTCTCCAAATCGTTAGTAAGATGTGATGGAGATGACAGAAAAATATCTTGAATGAAAATAATCTTTTATAAACAATCAGCAAATATTTAATAGCCTGCTAATACAAGTAATTAGCTTTGAAATAATCCATAACTTAACATCAAATAAACTGAAAACAATTTTATCATTCAATAGAGCAATTGTTATGAACATTGATTACTGTGCTCTAATAACTGTCATACCTTCAGGAACTACTGGGTTGTGAAGGTATAGATTAGAAACTAATTACATACATTAAGGTTTACCTAAAGTTGGATCATCTAGATTTCTTTTTCAGCTGGGAGAATAAAAATATCTCAAATATCTAGAAACAACTTAATGTGATTAGATTATAGGATTTATTTAAATTGCCCAGTGTAATTTTATTATTAAAATTGCATATATGTAATATGACACATATAACACTTTGTTTGCACTAAGTTAACCAAGAAATATAGAGAATAATTGAGTTAGACAATCAGGTACACTTGTCAATGTTTATAAAATGTTTTTATTTCTTTTTTGGCTGTGTTGGGTCTTCGTTGCTGCGCGCGGGCGTTCTCTAGTTGTGGCGAGTGGGAGCTACTCATCATTGTGGTGCCTGGACTTCTCATTGTGGTGACATCTCTTGTTGAGAAGCATGGGCTCTAGATGCACGGACCCAGTAGTTGTGGCACGCGGGCTCAGTAGTTGTGGCTCGCGGGCTCTAAAGTGCAGGCTCGGTAGTTGTGGCACACAGGCTTACTTGCTCGGTGGCATGTGGGATCTTCCCAGACCAGGGATCGAACCCGTGTCCCCTGCATTGACAGGCAGATTCTTAACCACTGCACCACCAGGGAAGTCCCTATAACATGGTTTTTAAATGATTAAAACCTTGGACTCTAACATGTATCCTAAAAAACAAAACAAAACAAAACAGATGTACTTTAAAGTGATTGCATATAGTTTGTCTTGGCAACGCCATTGTAATTGTGAAAAATTGAGAGTAGCCAAACTGTCCAGAAATAAGAAATTGGTTAAGTATGCTGTGATTTATCTACAAATGCAACATTATGCAAATATTATATAATGATATTTTCAAGTAATATTTTACAATATAAATAATTTAAAACAATGTATCATGTTAAAAAGAACTGTAAAAAATAGTGTAAATATTATGATACCAATTTTGTAAAATATAGAAAATGAGCTCCATGGGGGCAGCTACTCTAACTTACATATTCTTGCAAGTACATTGCCTCAAACAGAGTAGGTACTTATCAATGTTTCTGAATGAATGAATAAGTAAGACCAAAAATAAATCCATAGTAGTAGAAGAATCTAAATACTTTGTAAAGAATGTAAATATCTGAATTCTAAAATTAAGCAAATTAATGTAATATTTTGCTTTTCAAGACTGTATGAAGAAAAAATCTTTTTTAGTGATTATAATTATTAGTGGTAAAACTATCTCTTGTGAAGACACAAAAATGAGGAAAAAAACTTTCATTTTGCTACTGTACAATTTTGTTCTCCTGTGAGATAATCTATACCAACAAATTGGTTGTTCACACATAGATCTACAGCATGCACTTCTTTGCAATGAATAAAATACTGGCTGCTGATTCAGTGTTATAAAATTATTATATCACCATAGAAATACAGACAAATGTGCCTGAACCATTTATTTCCAGAGAGATGTCTTTCATATTTTAGCATTAGTTCCATATCTGCAATGGATTCATCTGGTAAAGAGTTAGAATACCCATTTATTTGACAAATGAAGAAAATGGAAGGATAACCGATTTCTTCATTTAAGAGAAAGATTAGAAAATTAACATTTCTTAGGCATTAATGACTTAGAATAATATCAGCACCCAACTTTTTTTAATATAAACAACATTTCTTGACATAAATGTTTGCTATATTTTCTATGATGCCAGAGTTTCAGGAAGCCAAATAAACAACACCCCTTTTTCTGTTCATTGAAAAAGAGATAGCTTAGCTCTCCTCCAATTCTAGGAGATACAATTACCACCAGGTAATTAATTTACTGTGCCTGAAAAACAGCTTTCTCTTTTCTAGACCAGGATGAAACAGAAAGTTATTCTCTTCACTCTTTTTCTCTTCCTACACCCATCTCCTTTGCTTTTGGGCCCAGAGAGTCAGCTCACCTGGGAACCTCAAGTAGATGTGTTCTCCAACATCTAGATAGATGTGAGGTAATAGGGATAATCCTTCTTCTACCTAACCTTCTATATGTACAGTCTTTTTGTATGAGAGTCCTGTCTTTGCTCCTTATACAGATAAGTTAAACTAGTAGTGAATTTTGCATTTGAATTTTGACTTCATGACCTTTGTATGGTCTCCCCTTATAAGACACCATTGATGTCAGAGTTTAATAGTACCCCTTATGTCTTTAACGATTAACAGTAGAAGAGAGGCTGACAAACATTATTGCCTAGAAAGGATAACTTCCATTGATGTTTGTGAGAGCAGAGTCAGGAAGAGGATTAGAGCATAAAATCTTGGGAATTATATAGATTCTAATGAATTATGTTATTTAGGGTATCAGAGAATTAGAAAGTGAGGCAGATGTGGCAGCTCTGGGCTAGAAATTAGAATTTGTCTGAAAACTATTATAAACACTAACCTGTTCTCTAGTTGCTAATCTGAGTAAAAGAGTCCAGCCAATGCCTGCATGCACAATGAGAGGAATAAAACATACACAAATCTGGATATTTGGATATTTCATTTGAAAATAACTAGAGAACATATAACAGAAGTATAGAGATATGAAAAATAATTCAGACCAAAGAAAAAGGGACCACTAAGCTACAGGCTTAAAGGTAAAAACATTCCCCCAATGAATTATTGTAAAAAGCAGATTGAATCCTAGGAAAGTTGCACTTTCTCAGTAAAGGAAAACTACGATGATTGAATTGGCTGACATAAAAAAATAACAGAATTAAATTAAGATGTAAGTGGGTAGATAAATTTGTAAGTGAACTAAAGTGCACTGGAGGAAATAAGGGAAAAAACCCATGAAGAAAATAAAATTAAAAATATGGAGGATAAAAGTGAAAATTCAGCAGATTGGAAAGAAAACCAAAAGACAAAACAAAACAAAAGAGAAGAATAATGCTGTGGAGTCTGTGCATAAATGTTAAAATGACTCATTGTATCTGTGGATTTTCTATTATGTTAGAGTGAAGACCTACATTGTTTTTAAATCCCCAGAGTTACTTCATTCTTCCGCTAAATAAAACTCTGAGTCTTGCTTATCGAGCTCATAACTGATTTTGAAGTAGATATTAGACACACACACATACACATAATCACTCACAATTTATAATAATGCTATCCCGTATAATAGTTGCAGTTTTTGTTGGTTGTTTCCCCCTAATAAACTACAAATAGTTATGATATTTATATGTTGGCCAATAGCGGGCACCAGTGACACCTGGCTATCTCTGAATCAGGTAAAGTGTCAGATCCAGGTCATACCACACCACTTATATGTTGTGGACGCTGGATCCAACTCATAAAATATGTTTTTTGAGTACATCAAAGAAATTAAAACCTTAGGTTATTAGTCTTATCTAAGAGTGAGGAAGCGATCTATGAACCGGGATACAAAAAAAAAAAAATTGCATTAAATGCTAGAGAAACTGGGAGGGCAAGAAACTAGAGATGAGCAAGGCTAAATAAAAGGAAGACCAAGAAAATAAAAAATCCGAGAGATTAGCTATGGTTCAAATTGTCTTAATGACCTCCTTTAAGAGAGTGTACCTAATCAAATGATAATGCAGCCATCTTCAAAATGCTAGATTAGTGTGTTTTAACTACTTGCCCTGAGAATATTATCAATGCAAGGCATCACAGTTTTTAAATTGAGGGGGAAAGAACTGAGCTCTTCTGATTTTTGGAGAGGTGATTGTTTTAAAGCTAGAATGAGGGAATATAGAGGTAGGATGGCAGAGCCTTGACTAGAGTCAGGGAAGTGAAAAATTACAAAAACTGAAAAGATGTTGTTTGTCTATGTGAAACCCCATCTGAGTTTGCTAACTGTTGCTTATCAAAGTTAGGTTCCTACCCTTCCATAGAGGCTGGCAGGCAGGGGCCCTTTCTTCAGATGTTGGCTGGAATAAACCGTAAATACTTGAGGCAGCCTTGATTTTTCTCAGGCAGGCATTTAAAGGGAATAGGGCTGCACCCTGGGGATGCGACTAGAAACTGTTAGTGTCTGTTCAATTCTTTGTAAGTCATGGTTTAGGTCTAGTCAAGAAGAGGGCTGAGGGGAGTCTGGCTAGAGTTTGATCAAGAAGAGAATTTCTTTGTCAACATAAAAGAATTATTGTTTGTTCTATGTATGTAACAATACATCCTTTCCTAACCTATATACCTAGTGCTACCTAGTGTTTCTGACTGAACTGAACATAATGAACAATTGAAACATAATGGGTCAAAAATTAAACTATTTTCTCATAAGAATTAGTTTATCTCCTATGCCTCCTGTATTGGTTATTGAGACTACAATCCAAAAAGTTCTGAAATTAGAAACTTTAGACGAAAAATGATCTCCCTTCTTCTCCTAATGCACATCCACCTTGACCTAAAATCACATAATTATTTCTCAGATGTATAATATTTCCTTAATATCTAAATAGAAACTTCATCATTTTGGGCCTGGATTCCAGCAGAATCTTTTTTCCTTAACTGTCATCTTTCTTCCAGTCTCTTTTCCTCTTCAGCCCAGCCCACAAACCAATTTTTACATAGCCTGTAGCAAAATCCTGGTTTAAATGCGTCATTTGATTTTTACCCCATATAATAAAATAAAATACATCCTTATTTATAAGGCAATGACTTCATGAACTTGGTCCATGTTTCTATCATTATTAACTAACCACTCTGTACTCTCAATGAGGAAATTGTGTGTGTGTGTGTGTGTGTGTGTGTGTGTGTGTGTGTGTGTGTGTATTTCTGCCTATATACATTTGCACTTACTATTTTTACTCTCTGGAAATGTTAATCCACCTCATCAATTTTTACTCTTATTCCAGAATAAGGTAATGTAAAGATTTTGAAGAGTCTTACAGAGTAAACTGTTTTTGATAACATTTACTGAAAAGTCTAATGGTTTGCTATTTATCTAAATAGGATTTGGAGGAAGTTCCTAGAAGGAACAATGACATTCTTTACATCTTTTATCCTCCTGGAGAACATTTCTCTGGTATATTAAAGCCCAATTACTGTAAGAGTAAGCTGCATGGTAGTAAATGGCTTCTGTTCTCAATATAAATGTGTACATGAGTCTGGGTATTTATTGTTACTGTCATTATTATTGTTATGATCCTACTATCACTTCCAGACCAGTGTAACTTGTTGAATGAAGGGTTGCACAAGAATCATAAGACTTAATAAAACAAATGTATGCACATCTAACAGGTTGTTTTACTGTTTGTGTGTTACAAATGTCGACCAAATTAATGGTAATTCTGGTAAATTAAGTTACTTTAAATTTGATATGCATATGAAAGCATGTTTAATTTAGTAAGCTGTAAGAATACTTTGTAAGGATGCTTCCTCCAAAATGTCTAATTAGGGAAGTAATCTGTGAAAAAAGGAAATATTGAATTTATAAAGCAAAATTAGGAGATTCTCATTTGTTAGATTTCGGTAAGCAGAAATTGAATTAGAAAACAGAAAATTTATCACTTTCAGTCAATTCCTTTCCATCACATTAACCTATTATTCTATATATTTTATCCTGACTTATTTTTCTTCAAAGAATTTATTGCAATTTTATAAATGCAATCCATTTTTATCTATTTCCATGCCTCCACTACCTTTTAAGCTCCATAAAATCAGGAATTTTGTCACCTCAGATTCTACAATAGTGTCTTGGACAAAGGAGATGCTCAATAAATATTTGTCGGATAAATGGATGAAAGAATGACATTTTCCTCTTGATTGCAAATTACTCAAAAACAAGTGAAATATTTTAGCTATGCATTGCTCTCCTTATAGTAGCAGTTTTTGCTATGTTTTAGGCACTCAAATATCAAGTAATATAAACATGAATGGATAGCTTTTACTAAGACAGAAAAATCTAAGACATTAAGTATGTAATTGGAGAGTTGAGTGTGAAAGTTCAGAGAAACCATTTGATGAAGTAAGATGGGAATAATAAGGAGATACATATCAACGGGAAAAATATGCATAAATGCAAACATAAGAACAAATAAATAAGTTCCAGGATGCAAGTGCCTAGTGATTTACATTCCATCAGTGCTTTCCTTCTTGAACAGGATTGACTCCCAGCAAGAAGTATCCTGATTGCTCTCTTCCTCTTCCTCTTCCTAAAGATGAAATATTCAACTAGACAAGTTAAAAATAAAACACAAAAAAATCAAACTGAAGGACATAAAACAATGAATTTTCATCTTTTAGTGGATTAATATTTCCATCAAGAGTCTTCAAATGAAATTTGTAATTACTACACTAACTTTCACCAGCATTCCTTTTATGATCTGTCATTAATACCATGTTTATTTTCTCCATTGACCTAATGGACCAGAGAACATGCCAACTCTGTTGGTTGTCACCTGTTTCATCTTCTCTTCACACAGATACTTGATCTTTAGTATATGTAGCATAAAAAAAAACTGTCATAGGTATGTACATATTGTTATTATGTTCATTGTTTTCTGGCTGCTTTTGTATTTCCTCTCTCTTTCTTCTTTTCTGGCTCTCTTCCCTTGTGGTTTGATAACTTTCTGTATGGTATGCTTGTATTCCTTTCTCTTAATCTTTTATGTATTTACTGTAGTTTTTTGCTTTGTGGTTACCAAGAGGCTTACATATAACAACTTATATCTATAACAGTCTATTTTAAGTTGATAACAACTTAAGTTTGATCATATTCCAAAGCTCAACGTTTTTATCCCCCCATGTTTTATGTTTTTAATGTCACATTTTACATATTTTGTATTGTGTATCCCTTAACTAATTATTTTAATCATAGTAATTTCTACTATTTTGTCTTTTAACCTCCATACTGGCTTTATAAGTGATTAATCCATTATCTTTACTATATATTTACCTTTCCAGTGAGATTTATTCTTTCATATGTTTTCTAGTCATTAATCTTTTTTAAGTGTACAGTTCTGTGGTACTAAGTACATTCACATTGTTCTGCACCATCACTACCATCCATCTCCAGAACTTTTTCACCTTCTCAAACTGAAACTGTGTACACATTAAACACTCCCCATTCCTCCCTCCTCCCAGCCCCTGGCAATCATTCTACTTTCTGTCTCTAAATTGGACTATTGTAGATATCTCATCTAGGTGGAATCATGTAATATTTGTCCTTTTGTGACTGACTTATTTCACTTAGCATAATGTCTTCAAAGTCATTCATGTTGCAGCATACATGAGAATTTCCTTCTGTGGTAATATACTTTAAAAATATTTCAGTTAAGAAAAATGTGTAAGAATCATTTATGATCTCAATAAATCAAGGTATATTGCCCCTTCCTTATCCCCTGAATGTCTGAAGTTAAATTGTTAGAAGTTGAGCTAATACTTGGAAGTTAAAGAGAGAGGGGAAATTTTGTCTTTATTATCAGCTATCACTTAAAGCCCTGTATTTCTTTTTCTGAAGAAAGTTAGGCAGGATGGAAGAATCACATATTTAGAGCGAATGAATTCCCGATACCCCCCATTTACAATATGACCCTGATGAGCACTCTTGACCCAAATACTATGGATGCAGAGATTATATTGTACCCATAATTGTATTCCCACTGCATGGCAATGTGCCTAGCACAGAGTGATTGTTCAAAATTTGCTGAATAAATGGAAACCTTTGATAATGTTCTATAAATTTGGGAGGGGGCTGTAAGAAAAGACAGTAAGCCAAAGGTATATTTTGTAAACTGGTGTAGGGAAAAATTTGCTGTGCTTGAGATACTGCCTTTTTCAGAGAATGAGCGTAAAACTGTGCCTTTAGCAAACCATAGTTTGGTCCATTTATTTTTTTTTCCTTCTCTGAAGTTCTCTGATATTGACAGTTTACATGCAAGTAAACTCTAATAGGAAAGTAGATAATGAGATATTTATACTGAGCAGGATGAGAAATTGGATATGGTTGTTTAATTGATTTTTGTCATAAGATCAGGTTGGATAGCAGTAGACCAATTTTAAGTTTGTTTTTGTTTTTGTTTTTAGTTTAACATTTTCCCATACTTGCCTCTGCCTGTGAGATGTTTCTTGAATTCTTTACCATCAGACTGGTCACAGCAAGATGTCCCATCAAAACAAAAGAATGCAATCTAGCCAATTATCTTAGGTTTCCTTTCTGCTAATAATTTAATAATTCTAAATAATTTAGAGTATAAACCATGTTAATGGAGTGTTATTTGTTTTATGTAAACCAAAGATGCATGTTAAATTTGGAAATACTATTATATTATGTTGATAAAAATAAACTCTAAATATGTAACTAGCTAGCAATAAAAATATAGTTTCAAATGGGCTTTTTTTCTTTTATTGGAATTTTCACAAAAAAAGACATCTCTCAAATATAATAAAAGTTTCTACCAAAGACAACTAATTATTTTTTACTACAGATCTCTACCACAGTATTTACCAGAGTAAAACTACCTTATTCTACCATATTTTACAACTGCCTTTATTTAAGAGGCTGATATCTTTGTTAAAATCATAAACAATAACAACAAAGAAATAATCAGTAGTATCTTGTTGCAACTATAATAGTGTTAAATTATTCAGGATCTATTTATTCCTTAAAATTCAACTTAAATCTGAATATTTCTCAGTCTTCTCAACAAATATAATTTTATTTCCTAATTTTGTTTGTCGTTCGCGGTACGCGGGCCTCTCACTGTTGTGGCCTCTCCCGTTGCGGAGCACAAGCTCCGGACGTGCAGGCTCAGCGGCCATGGCTCACGGGCCTAGCCGCTCCGCGGCATGTGGGATCTTCCCGGACCGGGGCACGAACCAGTGTCCCCTGCATCGGCAGGCGGACTCTCAACCACTGCACCACCAGGGAAGCCCCTATTTCCTAATTTTTGTTAGTCAAAGACTATTACCAGATTATAAACTCATTGAAGGCATTTCTCCCTGATAGCACTGTACCTTACATTTATTAAGTGTTTAAAGCTATTTGTTGAGTAAATAAATGAATGAACTAATGACTGAAAAGTAGTATTAAAACTACATTTGAGGTAGGGAAATGAAAACACAGTTCCACAACTATTTTTTAATGAATATAGGTGGTTAAATTGAATTTCTTAGCTGTCAGGGTTTTTTTTGTTGTTTTGGGGGTTTTGTTTTTTTTTTTTTTTGAGCAATGATCAACACAATTTTGAAAATCTGAAAATTCTTGATATTGAAATTTAGCTTGATTTGTGAATTTCTTTTCAGAGAGATCTTTATATTATAGTAACTCCTCTTGCTAGAGAAAAGCTGCTGATTTGTAAGTTTCTCCATAGGAGAATTCTGTGGCTATTCACTAAGTGTAGAGTTTTATCAGGTAGTTGTACGCATACACTAAATAGCTTCTATCCCTTCAATAGCACTAAACTTTGAGAGATTGCAGTGTAATACAGGCATTAAGTTGGGAGCTCCTATCTCTGTCTAGAGTTTAATTACAGTCTGTGGCACTTACTAGCTGTGTGACTTTGGGAAATCACATAGTTCTTCTAACCCTTGGTTTCTGCAACTATCGAGTGTATATAATAAATATAACTTACTCACATAGTCATTGTCAAAACTGAATAAAATAAAACTATTAAAGCTCTTAGCATTATCTGTTATTATCTTGATGTAGAACATTTACCGTAAACTCATGAATATTGCATAATCACTGTCCTTTTATTATTTTTAAAGCTTTCCTTATTTAAAATTTATTGAAGTATAGTTGACTTACAATATTATATTAGTTTCAGATGTGCAACATAGTAATTTGACATTTTTATAGATTACACACCATATGGATAATCTCTGTCTTTGATCTCTATCCCAAGGAACTTTTGAATATTGCTTTTAAATTTTCAAAGACTACTCAGTAAATTAGTCTTTAATTCATTATTTTATATTTCTATTTGATGTTACCAATATTGTAGACTTCAAATTATGGAGTTTGATTTCTGAAATAAAAGTTCCCAGGTCCAAACCCTGGCTGTTTCATTTGCTCTATGTACAACTTGAGTCAGAGTTTGTAACCTGTATTTCCCACAGCTTCCTCACTTGTAAAATGAAACTAATATTTTATAGGATAGGGTGTTTGTCAGATGAGATGATGCATAGAAACCACTTATGCTGGGCATATAGTAAGCACTCAATACATGATAGCTGAAAGAGAAAAATAATTATTTAGTAAAGCTCCACAGTCCTTCTCCCCTGTTTTAGTCTGACTTTTATGGATAACATTCTTACAGATACTAATGGATAACTATTAATAAGTATTGAATATTCAGAATGGTATTGATTTTTATGAAGTTAAAAATCCATTGAAAATTTTAAATGAGAAGAATAGACATTTACTGGATATGCCTTGGGAAACTGATCAGATTTCAAAGTTTCAGAATATGAAATGTGAGTCCAAAATAATGTGATGATTAAAGATTTATTTCTTTGGAATAGAGCCACCATAACTTCTAAAAGCATGATTTTGAAATAAGGTCTTGTCAAATAACACAGAAGAACAATGAAACATAATATCTATCAGGAAAAGAGAGAAATGGATAACTCAGCAAAACTGACTTATCCAGTAACTGAGAATTGAGTTTGTTACTAGTAAAATGATTTTTCCAAAGATGAGTTGCTCCTGGCAGTTACTGCACTTGGGAGTACCAAGCGTTGACTTGTGGTTTTTAGATTTTCAGCCTCCTGCATGACTGCTGCTAGCCACGCAGTTGTTAGATGCCTTATCTACTCCTGTCGTGGATATCCTCTAGTTAACTTATATCAGAATCATTTAAAAAGACCATCCTGAATTTCTGGCACTGTTTGAAGAGCATACAAAAGAAAAGTGAGTGTTTGTGTGTGTGCACTCACACACATGTGCAGTCATATGATTGTTTGGTCTAGGGGAAGAAGAGGAAGTTCAATGTGCCTTATGTGCCTTAGAATCCCTAGAGGGAATGATGGAAAACTCTGTACAGCTCCCAGGGACAATATATCTTCAGAGAAATTATCAGGGCTAGTATGTAATTAAATTTTCTGTAGAAATGGAAGGCTGTCCCTAGAAATATTATAATGTAGCAATAGAACTGAATCCACTGAAGATAGGAGGAAAACAAGGTTAGTTTAAAAAACTACTGTGTTATTGCTAAACACAAAATAATTCTTAGAAAAAGGGTGATTTTGATAGATACATTGTTTTTCCTTTTCCTTACAATAACTTTTTGTGTGTTGTTTACTAGTTATGCAGATAATTTTTGTTCATTTTATGAGATCAGAAAATTTTTTGGATGAAGTTTCTTTTTTCACAATTCAACCACCCAGAAATAATCATTATTGACAATTTTATGCTCATAGTCTAGTTTCATATAAATAGTCCCAATTAGAATTTAAAAATTAGTAATAATGTCTCCTTCACAAATGAAAACAGGTATATACCAAATGTATGGATGTGCCGTATTATTATACTTAGCAATTCTTTTCTGCATATGAAATATTATTTCTGAATATAAATAAAATTGTTTTAAGATAATTTTTAAAGAACTTTAACATAGAAGTGTTTTTAATTTACAGAAAAACTGCAAAGTTAGTAAAGAAAGTTCCCATAAACTCAGCACTGTTTCTCTGTTATTAACATCTTTTATTATGATACATTTGTTATAATTGTTAATATTATTAACTACAGTGTATACTAACTTCCTGTTTCTGTTCTAACATCCCATCCAAGGCACCACATTGTGTTTAGTCATCATGTCTCTTTAAGCTGTCGTTGGTTGAGACAGTTTCTCAAAATTTTGTTGTTTTTAGTGACCTTGACAGTTTTGAGGAGTCCTGGTCAGATTTTTTAGAACATTCCTCAACTGGGGTTTATCTGATGTTTTTCTCATGATTAGATTGAGGTTATGTGTTTTGGAGAGGAAATCCAGAAGTAAAATGACATTTTCATCAAATGAAATCAACTGTATATACTATCAGTATGACTCATCACTATTGATATAGACCTTGAACACCTGGCTGAGATAGTATTTGTCAGGTTTCTTCACTGTAAAGTTGCTCTGAATAGTATTTGTCAGGTTTCTTCACTGTAAAGTTGCTCTGACTGCACCCCCTTCCCCAAATTCCACACTGTATTCTTTGGAAGAAAGTCACTATGCAGAGCTCACACTTAAAGAGTGAGGAGTTATACTTCACCTCCGTAAGACAGAGTATTTACATATATTATTTGGAATTCTGCTGCAAAGGCGAATTGTCTCTTCTCCTTGATTGATTGATTTATTCAATTATTTATGTATATCAGTATAGACTCACAAATATTTATTTTAAACTTTGGACAATTAGGCAATACTACTTTATTTTTTTGCTTAAATTGTTGCTTCTTTGACCATTGGAAACTCTTTTAGTTGGCTCCTGTGTCACTATGACATACTCCCATTATTGTATCACTGTGACGGTTTTTGTTTGTTTGTTTGTTTAAACATCTCTTTACTTCATGGCAGTACAAGACGCTCCATTCGCCAGACTTATTTTGTGTACTTCCTGTGCTGGTCATTTCTCCTAGGAGCCCTGGTTCCTTTCATTGGAGAATGATATTAGAAACCAAAATTTGAGTACTAGGTGTGCTCATCACTACTGAGATGGTATTGCTACTAGGCCCTCTCAGCTGACTGAGAAAGGAAATATATGTGTGCATGCTATATATACATATACCCATAAATATTTCTATATGTAACTATCAGTATCTATATTAAATAAAACATGAGCTCTTATCCATGACTCCAACACTAATCCATTACCACATGGATCATTCTAGCCTCCTCCCCTTGCTAATCTCTAAACTCTCACTCCAACAGTGGAAAACCTGACTCTCACCATCCACCATCTGTTTACTTAATAGTTCAATCCCAGTATACATATATAGCAGTATTAGAATTGCTAACTCTCACCTCCATGGGAAACAACTTGGACAACTACAGGACAGAGTTCCTTTTACCTTTAGTCTTACAGACTGCACTCATTTCCAGTTTCTTAAATCAACAACTTTTACCCCACCCCATTCAATGAGATTGTATCATACATTTGTAATATAACTGGAATGTTTTGTTAAGCTTTGTATTGCATCTTGGCATCCTTCAAACTACTAAATATTTATATTTATATAAATATTTATAATAAATAATATAGTATACTGTTATATAAAATATAATATATAAATATTGTATATAACAATGTTTATATATAATATTTATAATGTATTTGAACACATTTAGGTTTCCTCTTTGTGTTGTAGGGTTCTGTAGGTTTTGACAAATACATAGTGCATATATCCACAATTAAAATATTAAACATAATAGTTTCACCACTCAAAAAATTCTCTGTGCTTCATCTATTTAATCCTTCCTAACTTTTCACTGAAACCCTGACCATTAAACTTGTACTGTTGCTATAGTTTTGTCTTTTCCAGAATGCCATATAATTGGAATCAATTGAAATGAATAAAGCCACAATAAAAATCTGCATGCAGGTATTTGTATTGATACAAGTTTTAAAATAAATTAGGTTAATATCTATATTGGAATGTGATTGCTGGATAATATGTTAAGACTGTTTAGCTTTGTAAAAAACCACTGAAATGTCTTCCAAAGCAGCTGTGTAATTTCACATTACTACTAGCAATCAATGAGAGTTCCTGTTGTCTTGTCTCCTTACCAGCAATTTGCTGTTTGTCTGTTTGTTTTACTGAGGTACAGATGATTTACAATATGGTATTAATTTCAGGTGTATAGCTTAGTGAGTCAGTATTTTTACAGATTATACACCATTAAAAGTTATTATAAAAATAAAGGCTGTAATTCCCTGTGCTGTACAATATACCCTTGTTGTTTATGTATTTCATACATGGTAATTTGTATCTCTTAATCCTCTACCCCTATCTTGCACCTTCTACCTTTCCTCTCCCCACTGGTAACCACTAGTCTGTTTTCTGTATCTGTAAGTCTGTTTCTGTTTTCCTATATACATTCATTTGTTTTATTTTTTGACTCCACATATAAGTCATATCATACAGTATTTTTCCTTCTCTGTCTGACTTATTTCACTCTGCAAAATATTCTCTAGGTATACCCACATTGCTGCAAATGGAAGAATTTCATTCTATTCTTTATGTCTGAGTAATATTCCATTATATATATATATATATATATATATATACACATATATGTATGTATGTGTGTGTGTATATATACCCACACATTCCCACCAACAGGGTAAAGGGATTTATGTCTGAGTAATATTCCATTATATATATATATATATATATATATATATACACATATATATGTATGTATGTGTGTGTGTATATATACCCACACATTCCCACCAACAGGGTAAAGGGAGTAATATTCCATTTTATATACATATATATGTGTGTGTATATATGTATACACACACACATTCCCACCAACAGGGTAAAAGGGTTCCCTTTTCTCTACATCCTCACCAACATTTGTTATTTGTAGACTTTTTGACGGCCGCTGTTGACAAATAACAAGGCCAAGGGTGTTGGTAAGACTGAGATTCTGAGATTATCATATTTTCCTTAGAGCAAGATTTCAGGAAGACGTTATCAAGACATATGTCTAGCATTCTAGTCCTTAGCATAGAACTTTCTGAGAAAAAGTATTCTGAACATCCTGTTTACCTTTCTTACCCCAAACCCCAACATGGTAGGGAAATTGAGATTCTAGTTAAAGTTTATCCCTGGGTAGCACTGGAATTGCCCCATGAGTCTTCTCCATTGAGTTACTCTTCAGCTACTAAGACCAAATTATAGGGATGTAACCTCAAAAGTTACTTCCTAAGCCTCAAAAAGAGTGTCTCCATAGCATAGAAAACATGGAAATACACAAATATTAGACTGAGTTAATTGTCATGGCCTAGTCAGATATACTAAAGACTGAAGGCCAATTATGAGGAATTACACCAGATTTAACTCAAGAAGCATATTATTAAAATCCAAATAATTGTTCTCTAGGAAGGATATCCTTCTGTCACTATTTAAATTCCCTCTTTATAAGTCATAATTCTCAAAGAAAAAGGTAGCACACAAAAACCGGTTGTTTGAGAGGATATTGACAAAACAGTTGAATTACAAGATTGAACAGGATTGAGGGTAAGAATAGTGTTGTTCCTTGAGACTGGTGACAGTGGGGAGTGATTACCACCCCTAGGCCTGAAGTTCAAGGGGAGAAAGTAGTTATTAAAACTCAAAAAAAATAGCTATACGGAGAGGGCAACCTGAGAAGAGCTCTGGACTTTGGTAGAGGGGTGCTGCCAACCTATACAGAGCTGGCAGTGAGGGACAATGAGGGAGCCAAGAGAGTAAACACTCCATCCTTACTTTCCTTCTCCCACCCTGATGTTGTCAGGGTCTCCGCTTGCCTGCATCTAATTGAAAGCTACAAGACAAGGAGAGTTGGTTAAAGCAATGCAAGGGTATTAGCTTCTCTAGGCACAGAGGAGAGTGAGAGAAGGGAGAGGAGGTAAAAAATGATTCCTCTTACTTCGAAAGAGAAGCTTGAGTCCAGGCTGCCAGACACAGTCTGCAATCCAACATGTTAAGTGTAGGAATTAATCAGGCTAGTTTTGCAGAGAGTAGAATGAGGAGCTGAGAGTTATCTAAGAGCACATACAGAGCAAAATACAAAACTGGACAGACAGTGTAGTAAAGGTAATCATCAGAAAGTGTTGGCAGAAAGATAGGTTCTAATGAGAAACTATAGGAGATTAGAGTCATCACACAGAAGAGGGAGGTCTGAGTGGGACAGCCCTATGTGATCTCTTACTAGATAGTTCAGCACACAAAACTGTTTTTGAGTTATGAGGGAAACACAGTTGGCATAAGGAAATGTTTAAAAATTAATTTACATTGCCTGTTTGGGTACAGTAAAATGAATTCATTCATATACTGCTGGAAGCAGTGAAAATTGTTCATACCCTCTGGGAAACAATATGTAGCAAGAGCCCTAAAATGTTCCATACTCTGACTGAAAATAATAAGTTTTACTGGATATTTAATCATATTTACTTTTAATAAAAATGTATTTAGTAAGTAACACTGCTGAAAACATCTTAATGTGAATTTAGGGGAGGAGATGCATAATATTCTCCCCCTGCAGCTGAGTTGGACTGGGATTACACTGGCCATGCTGGTCTAGCAGGACAGGAGAGGGAAAACGTGTAGCACATATTCCAGATTGTGTCCATGAAAAAAAAAAAATAATGCTAGGGTGAAAGCTGGATGATAACGTTCACAAAAGTTTATCAAACAAAGGAGCCTTAAGAATTATGTGGGGCATTGAGATCCTGAGCCAAGGGTTTGGAATACTCAGGAAAGACACAAATAAAGAGCAATGTATCAAACGGACAAAGGGGAAGTGTATTTGGAAAAATAATAAAAGCAACAATTGTTCCCAATAGCTGACATATGACATGATGCTGCGAGGGTGGAGGAAGATGTGAAAAAGAAGGATTCACTTAACTGATAGCAGCCAGGGACCAGGGAGAGCGACCGCTGAGTCTATCAACAAGCACAGGATTCTAGCACCAAATCTACTTTATAAGGAGTCTTTTTTTTTTTTAACATCTTTATTGGAGTGTAATTGCTTTACAATGGTGTGTTAGTTTCTGCTTTAAAACAAAGTGAATCAGTTATACATACACATATGTTCCCATATCTCTTCCCTCTTGCGTCTCCCTCCCTCCCACCCTCCCTATCCCACCC
>NC_041222.1:21928004-21928280 GCF_002837175.3 Physeter macrocephalus
GACTCTTTTTGAATTATGGTTTTCTGAGGGTATATGCCCTGTAGTGGCATTGCTGGGTCGTATGGTAGTTCTATTTGTAGTTTTTTAAGGCACCTCCATACTGTTCTCCATAGTGGCTGTGTCAATTTACATTCCCACCAACAGTGCAGGAGTGTTCCCTTTTCTCCACACCATCTCCGGCATTTATTGTTTCTAGATTTTTTTATGATGGCCTTTCTGACCGGTGTGAGATGATATCTCATTGTAGTTTTCATTTGCATTTCTCTAATGATTAAT
>NC_041222.1:21928577-21929595 GCF_002837175.3 Physeter macrocephalus
TAAATTTTGGAGATTAATCCTTTGTCAGTTGCTTCATTTGCAACTATTCTCTCCCATTCTGAGGGTTGTCTTTTTGTCTTCTTTATGGTATCCTTTGCTGTGCAAAAGCTTTTAAGCTTTATTAGGTCCCATTTGTTTATTTTTGTTTTGATTTCCATTGTTCTAGGAGGTAGGTCAAAAAAGATCTTGCTGTGATTTATGTCACAGAGTGTTCTGCCTATGTTTTCCTCTAAGAGTTTGATACTGTCTGGCCTTATATTTGGTCTGTAACCCATTTTGACTTTATTTTTGTGTATGGTGTTAGGAAGTGTTCTAATGTCATACTTTTACATGTAGCTGTCCAGTTTTCCCAGCACCACTTATTGAAGAGGCTGTCTTTTCTCCACTGTATATTCTTGCCTCCTTTATCAAAGATAAGGTGACCATATGTGTGTGGGTTTATCTCTGGGCTTTCTATCCTGTTCCATTGATCTATATTTGTTTTTGTGCCAGTACCGTACTGTCTTGATTACTGTAGCTTTCTAGGTAGTCTGAAGTCAGGGAGCCTGATTCCTCCCGCTCCATTTTTCGTTCTCAAGATTGCTTTGGCTATTCGGGGTCTTTTGTGTTTCCATACAAATTGTGAAATTTTTTTTTCTAGTTCTGTAAAAAATGCTAGTGGTAGTTTGATAGGGATTGCATTGAATCTGTAGGTTGCTTTGGGTAGTAGAGTCATTTTCACAATGTTGATTCTTCCAATCCAAGAACATGGTATATCTCTCCATCTGTTTGTATCATCTTTAATTTCTTTCATCAGTGTCTTATAATTTTCTGCATACAGGTCTTTTGTCTCCTTAGGTAGGTTTATTCCTAGATATTTTATTCTTTTTGTTGCAATGGTAAATGGGAGTGTTTTCTTAATCTTACTCTCAAATTTTTCATCATCAGTGTATAAGCATGCAAGAGATTTCTGTGCATTAATTTTGTATCCTGCTACTTTACCAAATTCATTGATTCGATTTAGCAGCTTGGTGGTAGC
>NC_041222.1:21931071-21932315 GCF_002837175.3 Physeter macrocephalus
TGTAGTAATCTCTCATAATCTTTTGTATTTCTGCCGTGTCAGTTGTTACTTCTCCTTTTTCATTTCTAATTCTGTTGATTTGAGTCTTCCTCCTTTTTTTTCTCGATGACTCTGGCTAATGGTTTATCAATTTTGTTTATCTTCTCAAAAGAACCAGCTTTTAGTTTTTGATCTTTGCTATTGTTTCCTTCATTTTTTTTCATTTATTTCTGATCTGATCTTTATGATTTCTATCCTTCTGCTAAATTTGGGGGTTTTTGTTCTTCTTTCTCTAATTGCTTTAGGTGCAAGGTTACGCTATTTATTCGAGATGTTTCCTGTTTCTTAAGGTAGGATTGTATTGCTATAAACTTCCGTCTTAGAACTGCTTTTGCTGCATCCCATAGGTTTTGGGTCATCGTGTCTCCATTGTCATTTGTTTCTAGGTTATTTTTTGATTTCCTCTTTGATTTCTTCAGTGATCACTTCGTTATTAAGTAGTGTATTGTTTAGCCTCCATGTGTTTGTATTTTTTACACATCTTTTCCTGTAATTGATATCTAGTCTCATAGCATTGTGGTCAGAAAAGATACTTGATATGATTTCAATTTTCTTAAATTTGCCAAGGCTAGATTTGTGACCCAATATATGATCTATCCTGGAGAATGTTCCATGAGCACTTGAGAAAAATGTGTATTCTGTTGTTTTTGGATGGAATGTCCTATAAATATCAATTAAGTCCATCTTGTGTAATGTATCATTTAAAGCTTGTGTTTCCTTATTTATTTTCATTTTGGATGATCTGTCCATTGGTGAAAGTGGGGTGTTAAAGTCCCCTACTATGATTGTGTTACTGTCGATTTCCCCTTTTATGGCTGTTAGTATTTGCCTTATGTATTGAGGTGCTCCTATGTTGGGTGCATAAATATTTACAATTGTTATATCTTCTTCATGGATCGAACCCTTGATCATTATATAGTGTCCTTCTTTGTCTCTTGTAATAGTTTTTACTTTAAAGTCTATTTTGTCTGATATGAGAATTGCTACTCCAGCTTTCTTCTGATTTCCATTTGCATGGAATATCTTTTTCCATCCCCTCACTTTCAGTCTGTATGTGTCCCTAGGTCTGAAGTGGGTCTCTTGTAGACAGCATATATATGGGTCTCGTTTTTGTATCCATTCAGCCAGTCTGTGTCTTTTGGTGGGAGCATTTAATCCATTTACATTTAAGGTAATTATCAATATGTATGTTCCTATTACCATTT
>NC_041222.1:21933787-21937087 GCF_002837175.3 Physeter macrocephalus
TTGAGTAGGTGTCTTGGTTGAGGGGACTAGTGCCTGTGTTCTGCTGGATGAGGCTGGATCTTGTCTTTCTGGTGGGAAGGTCCATGCCTGGTGGTGTGTTTTGGGGTGTCTGTAGCCTTATTATGATTTTAGGCAGCCTCTCTGCTAATGGATGGGGCTGTGGTCCTCTCTTGCTAGTTGTTGGGCATAGGGTGTCCAGCACTGTAGCTTGCTGGTTGTTCAGTGAAGCTGGGTCTTGGTGTTGAGAAGGAGATCTCTGGGAGATTTTTGCCGTTTTATATTACGTGGAGCTGGGAGGTCTCTTGTGGACTAGTGTCCTGAAGTTGGTTCTCCCACCTCAGAGGCACAGCCCTGACGCCTGACTGCAGCACCAAGAGCCTTTAATCCACAGGGCGGTTTATTCCTTAACCAAACTGGAATTTTCTGTAGTCTACTCCACCTCAAGGGCCGATAATATTCAGAAGTGGTGAGAATTCTAATTCTTCATATTCTCTTTTATTCCTGTGGACTTCTTTTTTTTCCTTTGTGTGTAGTCTAGCTTCACTTGCTCACAGGGTGCCGCGTTCACAGGCCTCGCAACAGGCCTTCAGACCCGAGTTCCTAATGGGAAACAGCAGTGTGAGCTTGTTGTAAGATTTTTATCACAGTTTCAATTTCAGTGCTTGTGATTGGTCTGTTGATAATTTCTATTTCTTCCTGGTTCAGTCTCAGAAGGTTGTGCTTTTCTAAGAATTTGCCCATTTCTTCCAGGTTGTCCATTTTATTGGCATATAGTTGCTTGTAGTAATCTTTCATGATTACGGTATTTCTGCAGTGTCAGTTGTTACTTCTCCTTTTTCATTTCTTATTCTGTTGATTTGAGTCTCCCTTTTTTCCTTGATGAGTCTGGCTAATTGGTTATGAATTTTGCTTATCTTCTCAAAGAACCAGCTTTTAGTTTTATTGATCTTTGCTATTGTTTCCTTAATTTCTTTTTCATGTATTTCTTATATTACCTTTATGATTTCTTTCCTTCTCGTAACTTGGGGTTTATTTTTGTACATGTTTCTCTAAGTGCTTTAGATGTAAGGTTAGGTTGTTTATTTGAGATTTTTCTTGTTTTTTGAGGTAGGGTTGTATTGCTGTAAACTTCCCTCTTAGAAGTGCTTTGACTGCATCCCATAGGTTTTGGGTTGACATGTTTTCATGGTCATTTTTTTCTAGGTTTTTTGATTTTCTCTTTGATTTCTTCAGTGATCTCTTGGTTATTTAGTAGCATATTGTTTAGCCTCCATGTGTTTGTATTTTTTTACAGATGTTTTCCTGTAACTGATATCTAGTCTCATAGCATAGTGGTCAGAAAAGATACTTGATATGATTTCAATTTACTTAAATTTCCAAAGGCTTGATTTATAGCCCAATATATGGTCTCTCCTGGAGAATGTTCCATGAGCACTTGAGAAGAAAGTGTATTCTGTTGTTTTGGGAGGTGTCCAGCACTGTAGCTTGCTGGTTGTTCAGTGAAGCTGGGTCTTGGTGTTGAGAAGGAGATCTCTGGGAGATTTTTGCCGTTTTATATTACGTGGAGCTGGGAGGTCTCTTGTGGACTAGTGTCCTGAAGTTGGTTCTCCCACCTCAGAGGCACAGCCCTGACGCCTGACTGCAGCACCAAGAGCCTTTAATCCACAGGGCGGTTTATTCCTTAACCAAACTGGAATTTTCTGTAGTCTACTCCACCTCAAGGGCCGATAATATTCAGAAGTGGTGAGAATTCTAATTCTTCATATTCTCTTTTATTCCTGTGGACTTCTTTTTTTTCCTTTGTGTGTAGTCTAGCTTCACTTGCTCACAGGGTGCCGCGTTCACAGGCCTCGCAACAGGCCTTCAGACCCGAGTTCCTAATGGGAAACAGCAGTGTGAGCTTGTTGTAAGATTTTTATCACAGTTTCAATTTCAGTGCTTGTGATTGGTCTGTTGATAATTTCTATTTCTTCCTGGTTCAGTCTCAGAAGGTTGTGCTTTTCTAAGAATTTGCCCATTTCTTCCAGGTTGTCCATTTTATTGGCATATAGTTGCTTGTAGTAATCTTTCATGATTACGGTATTTCTGCAGTGTCAGTTGTTACTTCTCCTTTTTCATTTCTTATTCTGTTGATTTGAGTCTCCCTTTTTTCCTTGATGAGTCTGGCTAATTGGTTATGAATTTTGCTTATCTTCTCAAAGAACCAGCTTTTAGTTTTATTGATCTTTGCTATTGTTTCCTTAATTTCTTTTTCATGTATTTCTTATATTACCTTTATGATTTCTTTCCTTCTCGTAACTTGGGGTTTATTTTTGTACATGTTTCTCTAAGTGCTTTAGATGTAAGGTTAGGTTGTTTATTTGAGATTTTTCTTGTTTTTTGAGGTAGGGTTGTATTGCTGTAAACTTCCCTCTTAGAAGTGCTTTGACTGCATCCCATAGGTTTTGGGTTGACATGTTTTCATGGTCATTTTTTTCTAGGGTGCCCTACTATTATTGTTTTACTGTTGATTTCCCCTTTCTTGGTTGTTAGCATTTGCCTTATGTATTGAGGTGCTCCTATGTTGGGTGCATAAATATTTACAATTGTTATATCTTTTTTTGGATTGATGCCTTGATCAGTACGTAGTGTCCTTCTTTGTCTCTTGTAATAGTCTTTATTTTAAAGTTTATTTTGTCTGAAATGAGAATGGCTACTCCAGATTTCTTTTGATTTCCATTTGCATGGAATACCATTTTCCATCCGATCACTTTCAGTCTGTATGTGTCCCTAGGTCTAAAATGGGTCTCTTGTACAGAGCATATATATGGGTCTTTTTTTTATCCATTCAGACAGTCTGTGTCTTTTGGTTGGAGCATTTAATCCATTTACATTTAAGGTAGCTATCGATATGCATGGTCCTATTACCATTTTCTTTATTGTTATGGGTTTGTTTTTGTAGGTACTTTTCATCTGTTGTGTTTCCCACTTAGAGAAGTTCTTTAGCATTTGTTGTAGAGCTGGTTTGGTGGTGCTGAATTCTCTGAAGTTTTGCTTGTTTGTAAAGGTTTTAATTTCTCCATTGAATCTGAATGCGGTCCTTGCTGGGTTGAGTAATCTTGGTTGTAGGTTTTTCCCTTTCATCACTTTAAATATGTCCTGCCAGTCTCTTCTGGCTTGCATAGTTTCTGCTGAAAGATCAGCTGTTTACCTTATGAGGATTCCCTTGTATGTTATTTGTTGTTTTTCCCTTGGTGCTTTTAATATTTTTTCTTTGTATTTAATTTTTGATAGTTTGATTAATATGTGTCTTGGTGTGTT
>NC_041222.1:21944075-21955340 GCF_002837175.3 Physeter macrocephalus
AGGTTTTTTGATTTTCTCTTTGATTTCTTCAGTGATCTCTTGGTTATTTAGTAGCATATTGTTTAGCCTCCATGTGTTTGTATTTTTTTACAGATGTTTTCCTGTAACTGATATCTAGTCTCATAGCATAGTGGTCAGAAAAGATACTTGATATGATTTCAATTTACTTAAATTTCCAAAGGCTTGATTTATAGCCCAATATATGGTCTCTCCTGGAGAATGTTCCATGAGCACTTGAGAAGAAAGTGTATTCTGTTGTTTTGGGATGGAATTTCCTATGAATATCAGTTAAATCCATCTTTTTTAATGTGTCATTTGAATCTTGTGTTTCCTCATTTATTTTCATTTTGGATGATCTGTCCATTGTTGAAAGTGGGGTGTTAAAGTGCCCTACTATTATTGTTTTACTGTTGATTTCCCCTTTCTTGGTTGTTAGCATTTGCCTTATGTATTGAGGTGCTCCTATGTTGGGTGCATAAATATTTACAATTGTTATATCTTTTTTTGGATTGATGCCTTGATCAGTACGTAGTGTCCTTCTTTGTCTCTTGTAATAGTCTTTATTTTAAAGTTTATTTTGTCTGAAATGAGAATGGCTACTCCAGATTTCTTTTGATTTCCATTTGCATGGAATACCATTTTCCATCCGATCACTTTCAGTCTGTATGTGTCCCTAGGTCTAAAATGGGTCTCTTGTACAGAGCATATATATGGGTCTTTTTTTTATCCATTCAGACAGTCTGTGTCTTTTGGTTGGAGCATTTAATCCATTTACATTTAAGGTAGCTATCGATATGCATGGTCCTATTACCATTTTCTTTATTGTTATGGGTTTGTTTTTGTAGGTACTTTTCATCTGTTGTGTTTCCCACTTAGAGAAGTTCTTTAGCATTTGTTGTAGAGCTGGTTTGGTGGTGCTGAATTCTCTGAAGTTTTGCTTGTTTGTAAAGGTTTTAATTTCTCCATTGAATCTGAATGCGGTCCTTGCTGGGTTGAGTAATCTTGGTTGTAGGTTTTTCCCTTTCATCACTTTAAATATGTCCTGCCAGTCTCTTCTGGCTTGCATAGTTTCTGCTGAAAGATCAGCTGTTTACCTTATGAGGATTCCCTTGTATGTTATTTGTTGTTTTTCCCTTGCTGCTTTTAATATTTTTTCTTTGTATTTAATTTTTGATAGTTTGATTAATATGTGTCTTGGTGTGTTCCTTCTTGGATTTATCCTGTATGGGACTCTCTGTGCTTCCTGAACATGATTATTTCCTTTCCCATGTTAGGGAACTTTTCAACTACAACCTCTTCAAATATTTTCTCAGACTCTTTCTTTTTCTCTTCTTCTTCTGTGACCCCTATAATTCGAATGGTGGTGAGTTTAATATTGTTCCAGAAGTCTCTGAGACTGTCCTCATTTCTTTTCATTCATTTTTCTTTATTTTGCTCTGCAGTATTATGTCCACTCTTTTATGTTTCAGATCACTTACCCATTCTTCTGCCTCAGTTATTCTGCTATTGATTCCTCCTAGAGAATTTTTAATTTCATTTATTGTGTTGTTCATCATTGTTTGTTTGCTCTTTAGTTCTTCTAGATCCTTCTTAAACGTTTCTTATATTTTCTCCATTCTATTTCCAAGATTTTGGAGCATCTTTACTATCATTCCTCTGAATTCTTTTTCAGGTAGACTGCCTACTTCCTCTTCATTTGTTTAGTCTGGTGGGTTTTTACCTTGCTCCTTCATCTGCTGCATATTTCTCTGTGTTCTCATTTTGTTTAACTTACTGTGTTTGGGGTGTTCTTTTCACAGGCTGCAGATTTTTTGTTTCTGTTGTATTTGGTGTCTGCCCCCAGTGGGTGAGGTTGGTTCAGTGGCTTGAGTAGGCTTCTTGGTGGAGGGGTCTGGTGCCTGTATTCTGGTGCGTGGGGCTGGATCTTGTGTTTCTGGTGTACAGGGCCGCTTCGGGTGCTGTGTTTTGTGGTGTCTGTGAACTTAGTGTAATTTTAGGCAGCCTCTCTGCTAATGGGTGGGGTTGTGTTCCTGTCTTGCTAGTTGTTTGGTGTAGGTTGTCTACCACTGGACTTTGCTGGCTGTTGGGTGGAGCTGGGTGTTATCATTGAGGTGGAGATCTTGAGAGAGCTCTTGCTGATTGATATTAGGTGGGGCCGGGGAGTCTCTGGTGGTCCAATGTCCTGATCTCAGCTCTCTCACCTCAGAGGCTCAAGCGTCACACCAGCCCACAACACCAAGACCCTGTCAGCAACATGGCTTAGAAGAAAAGGAGGGGAAAAGAAAGAAAAAAATTTTTAAAAAGGTAATTTAAAAAAGAAAAGAAAATTATTAAAATAAAAATATTAAAAATAATAATGAAAAAGAGAGCAATCAAACCAATAAATAAATCCACTAATGATAACAAGCAACACTAAACTAAGATAAACATAAAAATCAGAGACAAATCAGTCACAGAATGCAAACCCCAAGTCTACATTTGCTCCCAAAGTCCACTGCCACAATTTTGGGATGATTCATTGCCTCTCAGGTATTCCACAGATGCAGGGTACATCAAGTTGATTGTGGGGATTTAGTCCACTGCTCCTGAGGCTGCATGGAGAAATTTCCCTTTCTCTTCTTTGCACAGCTCTTGAGGTGATGTTGTAACAGTCTGGGGTGCACTGTGTGTTCTCCTGGGGAAGTTGTCCCTGGATCACAGGACCCTGGCAGTGGCTGGCTGCACAGGCTCCCGGGGTGGGGTGTGGGGTGTGGGGCAGTGTGTGTGGATAGTGACCTGTGCTTGCACACAGGATTCTTGATGGCTGCAGCAGCAGTGTTAGCGTTTCATGCCCATCTCTGGGGTCTGAGCTGATAGCCGCGGCTCGCTCCCGTCTCTGAAGCTCATTTGGGCAGTGCTCTGAAACCCCCTTTCTCTTGCACCCTGAAACAATGGTCTCTTGCCTCTTAGGCAGGTCCAGACTTTTTCCCGGACTCCCTCCCAGCTAGCTGTGGTGCACTAGCCCCCTTCAGGCTGTGTTCACCCAGGCAACCCCAGTCCTCTCCCTGGGGTTTGAACTCCGAAGCCTGAGCCTCAGCTCCCAGCCCCCACCTGCCCCAGTGGGTGAGCAGACAAGCCTCTTAGGCTGGTGAGTGCTGGTTGGCACCGATCCTCTGTGCAGAATCTCTCCACTTTGTCCACTGCATCCCTGTTGCTACGCTCTCCTCTGTGGCTCTGAAGCTTCCCCCACTACCCCCATCTCCACCAGTGAAGCGGCTTCCTAGTGTGTGGAAACTTTTCTTCCTTCACAGCTCCCTCCCAGAGATGCAGGTCCCTTCCCTATTCTTTTGTCTCTTTTTTTTCTTTTGCCCTGCCCAGGTATGTGGGTATTTTCATGCCTTTTGGGAAGGCTGAGGTCTTCTGCCAGCATTCAGTCAGTGTCCTGTAGGAGTTGTTCCACATGTAGATATATTTTTGATGTATTTGTGGGGAGGAAGGTGATCTCCATGTCTTACTCCTTACGCCATCTTGAAGTTCATTTCTATATTTCCAAATGGATTCACTCTTCCCCCATAATAAGAAACTTTGTTTCTAACAACATCAATATAGTCACTCTTTTGTGCTCTTTCTCTATATTATATATAGAGATAAGACAAAATATATCAGAAAAATGCAAATGTAGCAGAGGTAGATTATATATCTTTATATATATATAGTTATTTTATATATCATTTTACATATATATATCTATAAATTGCTATACCAATACCACTATCAACAAAAAATCTCCTAAGTATCAAGACATCTTTAAATTTTTAAACTTTATTATATGTCTAAATTAGATTAACAATTATCACTTCAATATATCAGTTTTCACTGCTTAGCCCCAAATATTTATACCATGAATTTTCTTTTCTGTGGTTTTTGATTTTCTAATTCTCTTGTTAGGTTAATATGTACAGTTAAATATTTTTATTTTGTACTGGCACATATGATATTTTCAGAATTCTTGAATTATGAGAATGTATTTTTGTTCACTATCATATATCATAGACATTTATGTTGGGTATAAAATGTGTCATGTGTAAATTTTTTCCTTAAAAATGCTACCATTAGGGCTTCATGGTCTTTCTGAGTTTGTTATTACAGAGAAAACTCTGAAATTAGCACAGTTTTGTTTCTTGGTTAAAAGACACTGTTTTATTAAATTTACTTGTTTTTCTGCTTGAAGTCTGGAAAAAAATTTTTTCTGCTTTTGCAACAGGAAAAACAAAGCTAGAGTATATTTAGTCACAAACATATTTATTCTGATTTTTCTGAAGGTTGTGACCTTTTTCTTTTTGTATAGTACAGATAATTGTCCTATTTAGATTTATATTTGTATTTCCATTGTATTTTTTCTGATCATGCTTATCACATCATACACTGAATTTCTGTTCTCTATTATTCCTTCTTTAGTCTGATAGTTTTATGTTTTATATTTTTCTTCTGCATTTTAGAGGTGCTTGTCTTTCACCAGTTTTGTTCTAAAAAGCTTTAACATGTTTGCATATTGCACTTGATTGCTTATAAATTGTATTTTAATTGTTGGTTTACTTTTTTTGGCTTATGTCTTCTTCAACTTATCAATTTCTCTTTTGATTAAATATCCTATATTATTTTAATTTCCTGTGTTTATGTATTATGGTTCTTCTGTCCCAAAACAGTATGTTTTTGCAGGATAATGAAAATTTCAAACACTTTATCTTTCTGTGGAAGTATCCCATTCAAGAGTATGGGATTTCTTTGTTCTAGCTGCTTCCTCCTTCACACGCCCCATGTTGTTGTGTTGTTTTACATTTCCTTGAGTGGAGCAAAGTCTGTATGAAATTGCTCTCTTCTGTAAAGTGTCTGTGTTCTCTGGAGGTCTACTCTCTTTGCTCTGAACAATTACACAATCCTGTTTTAAGATATACAGATATAGGGTAGGTTGAGACATGTTTGAGTAGTACCATTCCCAGTTTCTAATAAACACCTATAAACTGTGATTGTTCATTCTCCTTTCCTGTTTTTTGCATGTTCTGAGAAGAGTACTTTAAAAACTATTATTCGTATTTGAATTCTTAGCTGATTCCTTGGTTTATTTTTATACCTGCATACAGTAAATTATTCAGATTATACCTTTCAAAACACACAAAACAGCTGACAGTCCATGCTCCTCCTTTATGCCCTTTGGTCTTTAAAGTTATTGCAAGATGTTAGCATTTAAATTATTGTAAGATGTTAGAATTTGATCTTTCAGTGATTTAGCAGACAATGATGGATTTTTTCTTTTTGGATTATGTTTTCCATTGTCCTGAAAAACAGAACAATTGTTAATTGGGAGAGACTGCTTTCGAATTGGCTAAACAGATTCCATTTCCATTAAGAAGTATAGAGAACCATTTGAAATTTGCCTTTGAAATATGGCACTAAAGCCTTGTTTGCCAAGTCACAGAGTTAAAGTGTCCATGGAAAGGTCAGCTAAGTCATCCCTCAGCCTGAGCTATTCCAAGTACCATTAAAATAGACTCTTCTCATTCAGAGCACCGGATTCTACTCTTACCTTTAAAAATAATTCTTTCCAAGATCTTATAACTGATATAGGAGAGACTGTCTCTCTGATTTATAATCTAATTAGAGCCCTTTTACTCTTGTGTCTAGGAAAATGAGATCTGCTCTTCGTCTATTGTTAAGGACCATTTCATATACTCAAGTCTCTTAGTAAATCCAAAAATCATCAGTTCTTCCTCTAGGATGAAGGAGCGCATTTCATTTGCTTTATCTCATAGGGGCCGTTGCCCAAACTTTTCATCAAATCTGATGACCCAAATGATGCCCACAATGTTTTTTAATAGAGTTAGAATTCTATGTGTATTCCTAACAGAAGTCCCCCTAATCTCTTATCACCGTTGTTTGTTGCACAAGGGATGAATCAGTTAGCTAGGATAATTCTCATTTCTCAGAAACATAAGGTAGCTGCATGTTTCTGCTGACTGTTTGAATATGTTGTGTTTTAATTTCCTGAATATAAATTTAGGATCGCTAACTTATTGTCAACAACTCATTTGAAATTAGTGAGGAAATGTCATTTGTATTTTTCAGTTTGCATCACTCACACCAATTAAAATATATTGAACATCAGATTGCTTGGTATATTTTAAACTCAAGACAAATAATAGTTTTTCAAAAATGTTTTGTATTGTGACGTGCTGGGGAGATCCATGTGCTTACAAGCCATTAGAATAGGAATCATTTAGATTATTTCAATTCCATGTTTTAACTTGTTATTTGGAACAGTTTTGAGATTTGTTCAGCTTTATTGAGGTATAATTGACATATAAAATTGTAAAATATTTAAAGTGTACATTGTGATGATTTGATATACATTATGAGAAGATTTTTCCCATCTAATTAACAAATCTATCACTTCACGTATTTATGTTTTATGTGTGTATGAGAACCTTTATATTCTACCCTCTTAGGAAATTTCAATTATATAATAATGTTATCAACTATAGTCACCATCTTATAGAATATATCCTCAGACTTTATTCATTTTATAGTTGAAAATTTGTACCCTTTTACCAATCTCTTCCTAATTTCTCTACTCTCAAACTATTGGCAACCACTTTTCTCCTCTGTTTCTATGAGTTTGACTTTTTTTTAGATTCCATATATAGTCCTAGTCTAGTATTAGACTATCATTTCCGAGGTAAATGCCAGATAGAAGTGGTTTAACTGAGGGCTGAGGGATAAGCAAAACTCTCAGAAATACTGCTAAAGCAGAAAGCCTTAAGGCAGGGTCCAGATTGGGAGACCATAACTAAACTACCTTGGTAGGTTTATTTATTAGATCTTAGATTCAAGAAAATTCATATTTCCCCATATCCATGTTTTAAGAGCTATTTCCAGAAAAATTCCTAGCAGACAAAGACCTGGGTTGGTGAGGAGAAAAAAGAAAAAAAAAACAAAAAAACAAAAAATTGATATAATTTCCAGGTCCTTGCAACCATGTCAGATTAAAATTGAGGGCACAGCCCCCCAAAAGAGTCTTCTCTGTGCCCATTGAAGACAAGGGATAAGGGGCATAATCCCTGAAGACAGAACTTGAGTCAAGCAAAGAGGCTAACTGAACTAATGCACATTGACTGAACCAGACTTGACCAAGGAAAATGCATATCACCCAGAGATCCTGTACTCAAAACTAGATACAGGGAGTGAGCTCTCTCCTTTTACAGAAGGGGTAGATCTTAGCTGTATGGGATAGATACACTGTTAGGGAAAAGCATATTTTAAAAGTATACATAGAAGGATAGCCTAATTCTAGGCAATTTTTTTGTATTTCCTTCTTCTTCTTAAGTTACCTCACAACACTTCCTCCTTCTTTTGGTAACATAACACTTTTCTTCTGTCCTTTTCCATCTGATGAAACTGTCAGTCACACAAACTCAATCATCCACTACAAGTGTTACCGACCAGGGTTCTTGGCCTTCCCCGAGCAATAGAAATTTACTAGAGGCCAGACAAGAAATTCAGGCAAGGCTTTATTGGGGTCTCTGCTGCAGCAGGGGGGAGTGAGAACAAACAACAGGTTCCCTTGCTTGCTTGCTCCCTGAGGGGGGGGCAATCTTGTTCATTATATGGGGCAAGGGTAGGGGTGTGTCCAGGGGTCAGATCGGAGGGGTAGCTTAGTTGTTTTGCCCATCCCTTAGGTGGTGTTGTGTGCAGGGGGCATTGGCAGTACCCTGCTTTTGCTCCAGACACCCTGCTTTTGCTCCAGGCTTTTCAAAAGTGGCAGTTGGGTTTTTTGGTCTCTTTGTATCTTTTGGGTCCAGAATTTGCCCCAAGCATGCAAGCAGTTATTTTTAGTCCCATACAGTTTCTTTGTATTTTGCTGCTTAAGGAGAGGTGTGCCCAGGTGCAAGCATTGCAGCACTGCAGCAAAGGGTCCCAGGTCCCAGCCTGCCTCACAAGGGGAGGCTGATAAGGGGTTGACATGATGAAATCAGGATCAATTAAGTCTGAGATGCACCAAGCATCATGTAACATGTTCCTGATAAGGACCATCTTTGCTACTACATGAAGAGAGAGGAAGAGCTCTGATTATAGCTTTGGATCATTTCTAGGTTTTTTTTTTTTTCTAAGCATCATTTCCTCCTATTGTAGTAGTATGTCCCCAAATATTGTTTGGAAAATCACTCTTCTACATTCTCAGCCACATGATTTGGGTGGGATTAACTCTAAATCCAGCTCCAAGGGTTGCCCTAATTGACTTAATTCAATCAGTACAACCTACCCCTTGGCCCCAGGGATTGGTTTAGAAATTGACAACTAACCGAGTCAGTACCAAGTCCTTCCAGGAAGAAACAGTGCTCTCACAGGCCCTCTCTCTCTCTTTTTAAGGCTACATTGTATTCCATTGTATGTATAGCATACCTTTTGTTTGTTTCTTTTTTATCTTCCACTTTTATTGAGATATAATTGACATACAGCAGTATGTAAGTTTAAGATGTACAACATAATGATTTGACTTACATACATCATGAAATTATTATCACAATAAGTTTTGTGAACATCCATAATCTCATAAAGTTACAAAATTAAAGAAATAGAAAAAATATTTTAAAAATATTTTATTTTCTTGTGATAAGAATTCTTAGGATTTGTTCTCTTAACAACTTTTATATATAACATACAGCAGTGTTAATTATATTTATCATCCCTAGTACTTATTTATTACATCCCTAGTACTTATTTATCTTATAACTGGAAGTGTGTAGCTTTCGACTGCCTTCATCCAATTTCCCTTCCCACCTTCCGCTGTCTCTGGTAACCACACTTCTGATCTCTTTATCTATGAGTTTGTCTGTTTGTTTTTGAAGTATAATTGACCTACAACACTATGTTAGTTCATGTTACACAGCATAGTAATTCAATATTTCTATGCGTTTCAAAATGATCACCATATTAAATCTAGTTATGATCTGTCTCAGAGAAAGATACTGTGTAGTTATTGGCTATATTCCCCACATGGTACATTTCATACCATTGACTCATTTATTTTGCAGCTGGAAGTTTGTACCTCTTAATCTCCCTCACCTGTTTCTTTCTCCCCGCCCACATCCCTCCCATCTGGCAAGGACCTGTTCTCTGTATCTATAACTCTGTTTCTGCTTTATTATGTTTGTTCAGTTGTTTTCTTTTTTAGATTCCACATATAACTAAAATTATACAGTATTTGTCTTTCTCAGTCTGACTTCTTTCTCTTAGCATAATACACTCTAGGTCCATCATGTTGTAGCAAATGGCAATATTTCATCTTTTTGTGGCTGAGTAAAATTCCATTTTGTGTGTGTGTGTGTGTGTGTGTGTGTGTGTGTGTGTGTATTTATAATATACCACATCTTCTTTATCTATTCATATACTGATGTGCACTTAAGTTGCTTCCATATCCTGACTATTGTCAATAATGCTGCAATGAAGATAGAGGTTAATATACCTTTACTAATTAGTGTTTTTGTTTTCCTCAGATAAATACCCAGGAATGGAATTGCTGGATCATATGGTAGTTCTATTTTTAATTTTTTGAGAAATCTCCATACTGTTTTCCAGAGTGGCTGAACTAATTTACATTCCCCCAACAGTGAACAAGGGTTCCATTTTCTCCACATCCTCACCAACACTTTTTATTTCTTCTCTCTTTTTTTCTTAACATCTTCATTGGAGTATAATTGCTTTACAATGGTGTGTTAGTTTCTGCTTTATAACAAAGTGAATCAGCTACACATATACATATATCCCCGTATCTCTTCCCTCTTACGTCTCCCTCCCTCGACCCTCCCTATCCCTCCCCTCTAGGTGGTCATAAAGCATCAAGCTGATCTCCCTGTGCTATGCGGCTGCTTCCCACTAGCTATCAGTTATACATTTGGTACTGTATATATGTCCATGCCACTCTCGCACTTGTCCCAGCTTACACTTCCCACTCCCTGTGTCCTCAAGTCTGTTCTCTAGTAGGTCTGCATCTTTATTCCTGTCCAGGCCCTAGGTTCTTCATAACCATTGTTTTTTTCTTTTGTACATTCCATATATATGTGTTAGCATACGGTATTTGTATTTCTCTTTCTGACTTACTTCAATCTGTATGACAGACTCTAGGTCCACCCACCTCACTATAAATAACTCAATTTCGTGTTTTTTATGGCTGAGTAATATTACATTGTATATATGTGCCACATCTTCTTTATCCATTCATCTGTCGATGGACTTAGGTTGCTTCCATGTCCTGGCTATTGTAAATAGAGCTGCAATGAACATTGTGGTACATGACTCTTTTTGAATTATGGTTTTCCCAGTGTATAAGCCCAGAAGTGGGATTGCTGGGTCATATGGTAGTTTTTGAAGGAACCTCCATACTGTTCTCCATAGTGGCTGTACCAATTTACATTCCCACCAACAGTGCAAGAGTGTTCCCTTTTCTCCACACACTCTCTAGCAGTTATGGTTTGTAGAGTTTTTGATGATGGCCATTCGGACCGCGGTGAAGTGATACCTCATTGTAGTTTTGATTTGCATTTCTCTAATGATTAGTGATGTTGAGCATTCTTTCCTGTGTTTGTTGGCATTCTGTATATCTTCTTTGGAGAAATGTCTATTTAGGTCTTCTGCCCATTTTTGGATTGGGTTGCTTCTTTTTTTGATATTGAGCTGCATGAACTGCTTGTAAATTTTGGAGATTAATCCTTTGTCAGTTGCTTGGTTTGCAAATATTTTCTCCCATTCTGAGGGTTGTCGTTTTGTCTTGCTTACGGTTCCCTTTGCTGTGCAAAAGCTTTTAAGTTCATGAGGTCCCATTTGTTTTTTTGGGGGGCTTTTTTCCATTTCTCTAGGAGGTGGGTCAAAAAGGATCTTGCTGTGATTTATGTCATAGAGTGTTCTGCCTATGTTTTCCTCTAAGAGTTTGATAGTGTCTGGCCTTACATTTAGGTCTTTAACCCATTTTGAGTTTATTCTTGTGTGTGGTGTTAGGGAGTGTTCTAATTTCATACTTTTACATGTAGCTGTCCAGTTTTCCCAGCACCACTTATTGAAGAGGCTGTCTTTTCTCCACTGTATATCCTTCCCTCCTTTATCAAAGAAAAGGTGACCATATGTGTGTGGGTTTATCTCTGGGCTTTCTATCCTGTTCCACTGATCTATATTTCTGTTTTTGTGCCAGTACCATACTGTCTTGATTACTGTAGCCTTGTAATATAGTCTGAAGTC
>NC_041222.1:21960491-21963277 GCF_002837175.3 Physeter macrocephalus
TGGTACATGACTCTTTTTGAATTATGGTTTGCTCAGGGTATATGACCAGAATTGCTGGGTCGTATGGTAGTTCTATTTTTAGTTTCTTAAGGAACCTCCATACTGTTCTCCATAGTGGCTGTATCAATTTACATTCCCACCAACAGTGCAAGAGTGTTCCCTTTTCTCCACACACTCTCTAGCAGTTATGGTTTGTAGAGTTTTTGATGATGGCCATTCGGACCGCGTGCCAGGCCTTACATTTAGGTCTTTAATCCATTTTGAGTTTATTTTTGTGTATGGTGTTAGGGAGTGTTCTAATTTAATTCTTTTCCATGTAGCTGTCCAGTTTCCCAGTACCACTTACTGAAGAGGCTGTCTTTTCTCCATTGTATATTCTTGCCTCCTTTATCAAAAATAAGGTGACCATACATGAGTGGATTTATCTCTTGTCTTTCTCTACAGATCCACTGATCTATATTTCTGTTTTTGTGCCAGTAACATACTGTCTTGATTACTATAGCTTTGTAATATAGTATGAAGTCAGGGAGCCTGATTTCTCCAGCTCTGATTTTCTCAAGATTTCTTTGGCTCTTCAGGATCTTTTGTGTTTCCATACAAATGTTGAAATTTTTTGTTCTAGTTCTGTGAAAAATGCCATTGGTAATTTGATAGGGATTGCATTGAATCTGTAGATTGCTTTGGGTGGTATAGTCATTTTCACAATATTGATTCTTCCAATCCAAGAACATGGTATATCTCTCCATATCTCTCCAACTGTTTGTATCATCTTTAATTTCTTTAATCAGTGTCTTATAGTTTTCTGTATACAGGTCTTTCATCTCCTTAGGTAGGTTTATTCCTAGGTAATTTATTCTTTTTGTTGCAATGGTAAATGGGAGTGTTTCCTTAATTTCTCTTTCAGATTTTTCATCATTAGTGTATAGGAGTGCAAGAGATTTCCGTGCATTAATTTTGTGTCCTGCTACTACATATGATTTTTCTCCTTCAATTTGTTAATATGGTGTATCACATTGATTGATTTGCGCATATTGAAAAATCCTTGCATTCTTGGGATAAACCCCACTTGATCAAGGTGTATGATCCTTTTAATGTGCTGCTATATTCTGTTTGCTAGTATTTTGTTGAGGATTTTTGCATCTATGTCCATCAGTGATATTGGCCTGTAGTTTTCTTTCTTTGTGACATCTTTGTGTGGTTTTGGTATCAGGGTGATGGTGACCTCGTAGAATGAGTTTGGGAGTGTTCCTCTTTCTACTATATTTTGGAAGATTTTGAGAAGGATAGGTGTTAGCTCTTCTCTAAATGTTTGATAGAATTCGCCTCTGAATCCATCTCATCCTGGGCTATTGTTTGTTGGAAGATTTTTAATCACAGTTACAATTTCCGTGCTTGTGATTGGTCTGTTTATATTTTCTATTTCTTCCTGGTTCAGTCTCGGAAGGTTGTGCATTTCTTAGAATTTGTCCGTTTCTTTGAGGTTGTCCATTTTATTGGCATATAGTTGCTTGTAGTAATCTCTCATGATCCTTTGTATTTATGCAGTGTCAGTTGTTACTTCCCCTTTTTCATTTCTAATTCTGTTGATTTGAGTCTTCCTCTTTTTTTTCTTGATGTGTCTGGCTAATGGTTTATCAATTATGTTTATCTTCTCAAAGAAACATCTTTCAGTTTTATTGATCTTTGCTACTGTTTCCTTCATTTCTTTTTCATTTATTTCTGATCTGATCTTTATGATTTCTTTCCTTCTGCCAAATTTGAGGGGTTTTTTGTTCTTCTTTCTCTAATTGCTTTAGGTGTAAGGTTAGGTTGTTAATTTGAGATGTTTCTTGAGGTAGGATTGTATTGCTATAAACTTCCCTCTTAGAACTGCTTTTGCCGCTTTTGCTGCTTTTGCTGCATCCCATAGGTTTTGGGTTTTCATTGTCATATTTTTCTACATATTTTTTGATTTCCACTTCGATTTCACCAGTGCTCTCTTGGTTATTTAGTAGTATATTGTTTAGCCTCCATGTGTTTGTATTTTTTACAGATTTTTTTCCTGAAATTGCAATCTAGTCTCATAGAGTTGTGGTCAGAAAAGATACTTGATATGATTTCAATTTTCTTAAATTTACCAAGGCTTGATTTGTGACCCAAGATATGGTCTATCCTCGAGAATATTCCATAAGCACTTGAAGAAAAGTGTATTCTGCTGTTTTTGGATGGAATGTCCTATAAATATCAATTAAGTCCATCTTGTTTAATGTATCATTTAAACCTTGTGTTTCTTTATGTATTTTCATTTTGGATGATGTGTCCATTGGTAAAAGTGGGGTGTTATAGTCCCCTACTATGATTGATACTGTTGAGTTCCCCTTTTATGGCTGTTAGCATTTGCCTTATGTATTGAGGTGCTCCTATGTTTGATGCATAAATATTTATAATTGTTATATCTTCTTCTTGGATTGATCCCTTGATCAGTACGTAGTGTACTTCTTTGTCTCTTGTAATATCTTTATTTTAAAGTCTATTTTGTGTGATATGAGAATTGCTACTCCAGCTCTCTTTTGATTTCCATTTGCATGGAATATCTTTTTCTGTCCCCTCACTTTCAGTCTCTGTGTCCCTAAGTCTGAAGTGGGTCCTTGTAGACAGCATATATATGGGTCTTGTTTCTGTATCCATTCTCCCAGTCTATGTCTTTTGTTTGGAGCATTTAATCCATTTACATTTAAGGTAGCTATCAATATGTATGTTCCTATTACCATTTTCTTAATTGTTTTCGGTTTGTTATTGTAGGTCTT
>NC_041222.1:21963356-21963896 GCF_002837175.3 Physeter macrocephalus
TTCTCCTTCATCACTTTAAATATGTCCTGCCACTCCCTTCTGGCTTGCAGAGTTTCTGCTGAAAGATCAGCTGTTAACCTTATAGTGATTCCCTTGTATATTATTTGTTGTTTATCCTTTGCTGCTTTTAATATTTTTTTCTTTGTATTGAATTTTTGATAGTTTGATTAATATGTGTCTTGGTGTGTTTCTCCTTGGATTTATCCTGTATGGGACTCTCTGTGCTTCCTGGACTTGATTAACTATTTCCTTTCCCATATTAGGGAAGTTTTCAACTATAATCTCTTCAAACATTTTCTCAGTCCCTTCCTTTTTCTCTTCTTCTTCTGGGACCCCTATTATTCGAATGTTAAGTTTAATGTTGTCTCAGAGGTCTCTGAGATTCTCCTCAATTCTTTTCATTCTTTTCTCTTTATTCTGCTCTGCAGTAGTTTTTTCCACTATTGTATCTTCCAGGTACTTATCCATTCTCTTGCCTCAGTTATTCTGCTATTGATTCCTTCTAGAGAATTTTTAATTTCATTTATTGTGTTGTTCATC
>NC_041222.1:21964154-22005337 GCF_002837175.3 Physeter macrocephalus
TTACTCTGAATTCTTTTTCAGGTAGACTGCCTATTTCCTCTTCATTTGTTTGGTCTGGTGGGTTTTTACCTTACTCCTTCGTCTTCTGTGTGTTTCTCTGTCTTCTTATTTTGCTTAACTTACTGTGTTTGGGGTATCATTTTCACAAGCTGCAGGTTCGTAGTTTCTGTTGTTTTTCGTGTCTACCCCCAGAGGCTAAGGTTGGTTCATTGTATTGTGTAGGCTTCCTCTTGGAGGGGACTGGTGCCTGTGTTCTGGTGGATGAGGCTGGATCTTACCTTTCTGGTGAGCAGGGCTGCATGTTTTGGATTGTCTATGACCTTATTATAATTTATTATGATTTTAGGCAGCCTGTCTGCTAATGGTGGGGTTGTGTTCCTGTCCTGCTAGTTATTTGGCATAGGGTGTCCAGCACTGTAGCTTGCTGCTTGTTGAGTGGAGCTGGGTCTTAGCATTGAGATGGAGATCTCTGGGAGATCTTTCAGTGTTTGATATTATGTGGAGCTGGGTGGTCTCTGGTGGACCAAAGTCCTGAACTCAAGTTATGCCACCTAAGAGGCACTGGCCTGACACCCGGCCCAAGCACCAAGACCCTGTCAGCCCCATGGCTCAGAAGAAAAGGGAGAATAAAAGAAAGAAAAAACAAAATATAGTAAAAGTGAAACAAAGTTATTAAAAAAAAAATTTTTAAAATTATTAAAAATTAAAAACAATTGAAAAGTAATAAAAAAAGAAAAAAAAAGAATGAGAGAGTAACCAAACCAAAAAATAAATCCACCAATGATAGCAAGCACTAAAAACTATACAAAAAAAAAGGACAGACAGAACCCTAGGACAAATGGTAAAAGCAAAGCTATACAGAAAGAATCACACAAAGAGGCATACACATACACACTCACAAAATGAGAAAAAGGAAAAAATATATATATCTATCTATTAAAAAAGAAAGACAGCAACCAAATCAGTAAACAAATCTACCAATGATAATAAACTCTAAATGCTAAACTAAGATAAACATAAAACCAGAAACAAATTAGATGTGGAAAGCAAATCCCAAGTCTACAGTTGCTCCCAAAGTCCACTGACTCAATTTTGGGATGATTCTTTGTCTATTCAGGTATTCCAGAAATGCAGCGTACATCAAGTTATTGTGGAGATTTAGTCAGCTGCTCCTGAGGCTGCTGGGAGAAATTTCCCTTTCTCTTCTTGGTTCACACAGCTCCTGGGCTTAGCTTTGGATTGGCCCCACCTCTGCGTGTAGGTCGCCTGAGGGCGTCTGTTCTTCGCACAGAGAGGATGGGGTTAAAGTAGCAGCTGACTAGGGGGCTCTGGCTCACTCAGGCCAGCGGGGGAGGGAGGGGAGTATGGAATGCGGGGCGAGCCTGCGGTGGCAGAGGCCAGCGTGATTTTGCAACAGCCTGACGCGCCCCATGTGTTCTCCTGGGGGAGTTGTCCCTGGATCACGGGACCCTGGCAGTGGCAGGCTGCACAGGCTCCAGGTAGGGGAGGTGTGGGTAGTGACCTGTGCTTACACACAGGCTTCTTGGTGGCTGCAGCAGCAGCCTTAGCGTCTCATTCCTGTCTTTGTTGTCTGCGCTGATAGCCTCGGCTGGCACCCATCTGTGGAGCTCATTTAGGCAGTGCTCTGAATCCCTTCCTCTTGCACACCCCAAAACAATGGTCTCTTGCCTCTTAGGCAGTTCCAGACTTTTTCCTGGACTCCCTCCCGGCTAGCTGTGGCGCACTAGCCCCCTTTAGGCTGTGTTCTCACAGCCAACCCCAGTCCTCTCCCTGGGATCTGACCTCCGAAGCCCGAGCCTCAGCTCCCAGCACCCACCCATCCTGGCCAGTGGGTGAGCAGATAAGCGCCTCAGGCTGGTGATTGCTGGTCAGCACCGATCCTCTGTGCAGGAATCTCTCTGCTTTGCCTTCTGCACCCCTATTGCTGCGCTCTCCTCCATGGCTCCGAAGCTTCCTCCCCACCAGCCCCCATCTCCACCAGTGAAGGGGCTTCCTAGTGTGTGGAAACTTTTCCTCCTTCACAGCTCCCTCCCAGAGGTGCAGGTCCTGCCCTTATTCTTTTGTCTCTGTTTTTTCTTTTTTCTCTTGCCCTACACAGGTACATGGGGTGTTTCTTGCCTTTTGGGAATTCTGAGGTCTTCTGCCAGCATTCAGTAGGTGTTCTGTAGGTGTTGTTCCACATGTAGATGTATTTCTGATGTATTTGTGAGGAGGAAGGTGATCTCCACGTCTTACTGCTCCGCCATCTTGTAGGTCTCCCCCATCTCTCTTTTTAACAGTTAAGCACCTCCCTTCAATATTCTTCTTACTTTGACTGGCACAGTATGCAGAAGAAAGATAGCTCATCACTTGTTTTCTATTCTAATTTAATTCATTTTAATTCTTCTCTACTTCTATAATCTGTGTTACACAATAGACACGATGATGTACATTTGATTTTGTTAATCAACAAGGCAGACTTTGAGCACCTGCCTTGTCATTCTGAATAATTAAAACCCTCAGTGATTTTTCTTCAATTATTATTCTTACTGAAAGAGATGCATGTGTTTTTATCCCATAGGTAGACAATAGCTTATTTGCAACATGGCATGATAGCCCAAAGTAGGGAGCATTTAGGTTGAGTACCTGCATGCATAGCAACAGATGCTTCAGAAATAATTGAAACGTGTGTATTTAACTTACAGAACGTAAAATGAGAAATGAAGATAAAATACTGGATAGAAATATAGCATAAACCAATTAATTTCTATATTAAAATTAATCTCATTTTCTGCAGCACCTCTGAGGAGAAAGAGATATCATAAATGCCAACTTTTTAAAGAGGTAACATTTATATTAGATACATGTTTGTTATCTCCAAATCATACAGACAAATGATAAGAATTTAAAAGGATTTTTAAGGCTAGAAATGGAGAAAAATTTGAACTCAAGAGACTCATGGACTCTGCAGTGTTTTCATAATATTTGCTTTGCTTATTAACTAGCTGCTATACTCTATCTCTTGGCTCAAAGGATCATGAAAGCTTAAAGAAAGAATACATACAACAAAATGATGATAAAATATAAGCACAAATAGAGAATCCAAATCAGTTAAAATATAAGTAAGACAGAAGCATCTGCAGTCTATAAGGTTTCTGTGAGCATCCTAACAGCCAAATAAAAATGAAAACATGATCAGTAGACACATATTTTAACAGAGGAGAAAACAAATATCCATAAGATGAAACAAAAAAAAAACATTCATAGACTTATAAATGAAATTTTACATGTACAGTTTCATAATGGGAATGATACAGTGAACATTGGACACAATAACAGTTCTACAGCAAATATAGTAGCAGGTTTTACCTCTCCACTCTTAAAGCAACCTCAGATTAAAGCCCAGTGAATAATATTGAAATACAAATTACTAAAGTCAGTTAAACAGAGTCAATGAAATATGGTCAAAGCATGTAGCCTTCAAATAGTCTGTAACAAGCCATGATAGAATTCAATATGTATATGAGTATGTGTGTTTGTGTGTATATGTATTTATTTAATACTTTTAAACTAACTTTTACTTTGCAATTATATATCATTTATCTATTTTGTACAAAAAATTATTATCAAAGAAACCATGCCCTGAACATACTTTCTTCTTTCATGGCTCCATGGTTTTGCTTATGCTGTCACCTTTAGCAATCTATTCCCTCTCCACAGTTGAAGCCATTCTTTAGAAATTAGGTCAACTGCCACTTCCTCTTTGATCTTCCTCAGTAATCAGTCTCTTATTACTCTGGGCTCCAAAATAACTATTTTCCTCTTTTACACACATTCTTCACACTGTGTTGAAATTATTTCCATGTTGGTCTCTTATCAAAATATGAGTTTTTTAACGCATACAAGTCGCCCTATGCAAGGTTGTTCCTTCAATACTTAAGACTAAGATTCAATGGATACTTTCTGAATGAATGAATTCTAGAAAAACAAATTATTTTTTGTTAAGGTAAGAAAGTGTTAGTCTGGAACCCAGTGCTTCAATGTGTCCTGATAATTCCCTCAAACTATTCAATACTATTTTTGACTTTGTTCATTTGTCTGAAAGGTGGATCTGTAGCTCTGATCAATCTCAAAGGAGTCCATGAGCCAGCCCCTTACAGGACAGGAAATATTGGGGTAAAAAGACAAACATTCTGAGAATGTTACATTTTTAGTCTTTTAAATGATCAGATTTTTATCAGATTTTATAGGTACTCAAATGGAAAGAATTTCTCCCGGGTCTAATAAATATTAAATACATTTATTATCTAACTATTATTTGCATTTATTTGGGGGGAAAATAATTCTTCCTAGTGTTTCCTAGGGTCTGTTGACAATGTAAGTCATGTTACAGCCAAACATATTCCAGTTGACCTCTGTTTACTGGTTGCAGAAGGAATGACTTATTGTCTAGGCTAAGAGACTCAACTGATAGCATTGTTGGGGCAATTATTAATTAATAGGAGATGCAAAAGATAATTGCTTCGAGAAATCACTATACTATGCTTAAATGACTTAGGACTTAATGGAGAAAAAGCTATGAAAATAAGGAGATAATTTAGATAGCTATGTTAATTGAAACATTCTTCTAGATTTCAAACTAGATATATAACAATTTTTCTATTTCTAATGCCAGTTCCCATTTATAAAGCTATTGTTTTTTTCTGAAATAGGGCATGTAACACATGACTTTAGGCTAAAACCCATTAAGTGAATTTGAATTATATAATGTATTGTGCTTGTGAATAACTTGAGATAGCTTAAAACATACGATAGGTTTTTTAAAAAATAAATTTATTTTATTTATTTATTTTTGGCTGCATTGGGTCTTTGTTGCTGCAAGCGGGCTTTCTCTAGTTGCAGCAAGCAGGGGCTACTCTTCATTGCGGTGTGTGGGCTTCTCATTGCAGTGGCTTCTCTTGTTGCAGAGCACGGGCTCTAGGTGCGAGAGCTTCAGTAGTTGTGGCGCATGGGCTCAGTTGTTGTGGCTCGCGGGCTCTAGAGCACAGGCTCAGTAGTTGTGGCGCATGGGCTTAGTTGCTCCTCAGCATGTGGGATCTTCCCAGACCAGGGATCAAACCCGTGTCTCCTGCATCGGCAGGCGGATTCTTAACCACTGAGCCACCAGGGAAGCCCACATATGATACTTTTATTCTAGAAATATAACTAGAGTAAATTAATCATAATCAACTTAATCTTATAAATCACATAACATGAAAAGTAAATAATTCATCATAGTTATACATCATTAATTTCTGGGAAAAAAGACAGAGTTAAAATAGAAAAATAATTATTTTTCAGATTAAGGGGGGCCGTAAGTATTAGGATAAGGTGAATGTTATTTTCTTATCATTGTAACTCTATCAAAAGGTTTGAGCAAAAAGAATGGACACTTTTTTATAAAATGGACTTTGGGAAGGTTTCTGTAGCTGTTTTATCTTGAATTTACTTGAACGGAGTTCGGGTATGACAACAGAAAGGCCAGATTAATAAAAAGCTATTGCAGCAATAAGAGAGAAGATTAGTCTTAACTTAGGGGTATATCAGTGGAAATGGAAAGAAGAGGACACACATGAAAGACATTGAGGCAAGGATATCAGTCATTTTCATTAATATTTCCCTTTACTGCAGACTTTAATAATCAGCTAGAAGATACTTTCAATATGGCTTCTCAATGATCCCCATCCATTTAAGATTTTAATCAGGCAGTTACTGTCTGGTAATAAAATGATATTTAATGTTATAATGATGGGCCTTTCAAAGAGCTCTCATCAGTGATTGAGTTGATGCTCAGTAATGAGTTGATCTGTATTAATACACAGTGCTTCGTTTAATGAACTTAAATTTAATTTTTGCCAGAGCTGAGAGCCTTAAATCAAAGCCATGGCATTGTGTCCTCGCTAGAAAAGTTTTAAAATTTTCCATAAATGTATGTGGCAGAATTATTCTTCAGTGGGCACTTGGAGAATATTTCTGACCTTTTCTAAATGTTATACTTTCCTTGTTTAAGCACTATTTAAATTATCAGTTGTTCATCAAATACTTCACAAGACTTTACAATTAGAGCAGATAAAACATATTGTCTCCAAATCTCTAGGTTAATGAAGGGTGACTTACTAAACACAATATTAAAAAATTGAGATTAAAAATGTTTTCTCCATGTTATTTAAATACAACAGTTTTTTTTCTGATAAAATTCAATGGAAAAGGAAATTAGATAACTCAGACAGTTAAGAGATATTTGGATTACACTCCTTCCTAGCTCTATCTATCTATCCATCTATTTATTGCTGGACAGGTATTTATATATTTGTTTGCAAGTTAATAATTTCAACAAGATACTGATTTTTATCCATTAAGTCATTCCTGACAGGTGCCTCTCGAGCAACTAATAACAAGTAGGAGAGAGAACTATTTTAAGATTCCTACTATTTGTATGTATTTTCTTTATATAATAGGACATAACAAAAACTGCAGTAACATTCATGAAACTGTTCATAAGAGAAGGGAACAATTTACCTGCCATTCAAATTGTTTTCATTTGACCATGTTCTCTTATTATCCAAACGAACATACAAGTTTTAGTTATAAATTTACTGTGAATATAAATTTAATATAACATTCTTTCTCTTAGTATTTCTCTTTTAGTATTTTCTCTGTTGCAATATTACCTCAATATGTGTACATTTTACTAGATGTGCAATATTCCATTTTAAGTATTTTCTTATTATACTTCATTCTACCCTCTTAGCATGTATAATAGTGAAAAAATGGCAATTGTATATCCTGCAGTAAACATACTTATGCAGAGAGATTAAAAATTTTTTCCTCTCAGAATCCTTTTATTATAAAACAGTGGCATGATACTTAACATACCTGTCTAATCTGTTTGGTAGCATAGAGAATTTGGGGCCAAATCTTTTCCCCATTTAGCCAAAGCTCAAGATATATATTTTTTAAGTTATTTTCTGAGTAATTTCAGAAATACTAGATTTTTCAAAGAAAAGAATGTCCCACTCAGACTTTTTAACAATTTTTAAGAGAACTGCTCTATCTTGATGTATGACTTCATGTTAACCAATCTTTTGGGTTAAATATTCTAGACCTATAGAGACCATTTCTACTGACCAAAGACTTAAACATAATCTATTTGTCCAAGAAAATGAAGCTTTTAATAAGGAACCTAAAATAAAAATGTGTTCTCATTTCTTTTGGCACTTGAGGGGAAACTCTGTAGAATAGCTCAGAGATTTAACTATAAAAAATAGCTTCTGTGAAAAAGCAGCCACTACTTTTCATGAAGATAATGTGACATTTTAAAAGCAGCCCAATATATAGGCTACAGAAGAAAGGGTCCCCATGGAAAAACTATAATTGTCTTGTAAACTAAATATTTCCTAAATGTAATTCAGTTCTCTTCCTACTAATAAAAGTAGGAACTGCTTTAAAGTATAGGTCCATCTCATAAATTACAACAATATTAAAGAAGGCCTTTGTAGTCCACTGAACCAAGGATTATTTGGGGTTAAAGGAATTATAACTTGTCAACAGAATTTACAGAGATGTGCAATCTACTGAAATATTTTGCTTTATTTAATTAGGCAGCTTCTCAAGATCACTCATACCCCAAAGAAGATGCTAGGCTCCGATAAATGATTTTACCTTTCTACCATTGTAAATTTACTGAATAATGGTATTTTTCTTTACTTTATGGCTGAGAAATCCATCCACGTTCCAGGTATCTGCATATACTTTTCAAGTTAGATTTCTATTTTCAAAGCTATTATACATGAACCTTTAACAACCATTAAGACTACAGTTAGTGTTACCTCCCACGCTGCTGGCTAAGATTCAGCAGCTCACATTAGCCTTGATAGCTTGGCCTGAGTGTCAAAGCTATTCCCTATTTAATTACAGAGCTAAAACTTTACTGTAAAAGCTCATCTAAGGGGTTTCCCTGGTGGCGCAGTGGTTGAGAATCCACCTGCCAATGCAGGGGACACGGGTTCGATCCCTGGCCTGGGAAGATCCCACATGCCGTGGAGCCCGCGAGCCAAAACGACTGAGCCCGCATGCCACAACTACTGAAGCTCAGGCGCCTAGAGCCCATGCTCTGCAACAAGAGAAGCCACGACAATGCGTTGCGTGCACCGCAACAAAGAGTAGCCCCCACTCGCTGCAACTAGAGAAAGCCCACGCACAGCAATGAAGACCCAAAGCAGCCAAAAATAAATTTAAAAACCAAACAAATTTAAAAAATCATTTAAGGGAGCTAATCAAGCTCGGATACATATCAGTAATGAGCTTAAAGCTCAGTGCTTCCTGAAATAAGTGGGAAATTTACACTGGTACACATCTGACATCATGTAGGACCTCTTTGACTTTAGATTGGGCAGGAGAGCCAACATTTCCACATTTCCCAGTCAGGGAAATGTGGAATATTCTAATACAAACTGAGAGGTAGGCTATCATCCAGGTAGACACTGTTATTCACATCTGAAAAACTAACCCTGGACCTTCTTGCACTGCTAAGGAAGAAGTCAATACATAAATCAAAAATTTATTCCTCTGAAAATACCCTAACTATATAACTGTATAACTGTAACCCATGGTGTGATGGGTAAGAATGAGGGAAAAGATGCTTCTAGGCTTGAATTTTTACTTTGAATTTTGAAGGAATCCTTGAGATACACAGACATGTTCTTATTTCTGCATCAACAAGTCTACTGGCTCAGACTCTTAAGCTATGGATTTTCTAGGTCAGTTCCTCATAAAAAAAAGGGGAATGGAATCAGGTCTAATAGCAATGATAACAAAATAGAATCACCATCCTATAGTTTGGAAACCAAACTCTTTCATTTCTTAAACTGAATTTTTTTCTCATCTGTCTTTTTTCTCCCTCTTTCCCTTCTAAAATTATTTTTCACAAAGTTTAAATGCCAGGGCCCTGTATTCTTAATACCTGAATACAAACTCCGCTTTCACTGCCCTTTAGCTGTTTGACTTTGGTCAGTTGCATAAGCCCTCTGTACCTCAGTTTGCCTATCTTAACGATGGCCATAATAAGTATACTCACTTCACAGGACTGCTGTGAGAATTAAATGAGTTAATGTACACAAATAACTTAAAATAGTTTATATACTTGGGCATATAACAGTATCATACAACAAGCCCAATAAATGTTGCTGTTATTATTAAATAATTAGCATTTTTTCAGTGAAGTTCCATTTGTAGCTTTCCTTTTATTTAGCACTAGAAAGCATATTAAAATTTAACTCGTAGAAGATTTCTAAAATGGAAGAATTTCTATCCCTGGAATGCTGGTTATGGAGGTATTCTGGAAGAAATATTATAAAGAAAGGGTCTTTCCTGTTAAAGTACAAATCCTTTGAAGGGTTGAGTTGAGCAAAATCCAGAAATAACATTTTTACTGCTAAAGAAGAAGTAACGAGTTAAATTACTAAATTCTTCCTCCCAGAATACCCTAACTGTATAGGTATCACATTAAACCTACTAGCAGAATTTCTGTACATCAGGAGGGACATTAACTGTGTTAATTTTCAGATTGTTTTTTGACAGGACATTTTAACTGAACAGTGACATGCCACAGAGATTTTTAACTGGTGTTCCTGGTCCTTTGTTGAACCACAGTCCTCTCAAAAGTAAATCACCAAATTTTTCTCAATGTGAAAATATTGGAGAGGATAACGAATTATGCGCATACGTGAACATGTGTGTGTGTGTGATGGAAATATCAGGCCCTGAGCAGAACAGCATATAATTTGCTAGTAGTAAAAGGTGTGGAGGTGCTGAAACGGTAAGCCTGTTGCAAAAACCATGTTTGTTTTTTTTTTTTTTTTGAGAGCAGGCAAGAACACACTGTCTTTTAAATATCTATATATCTATATATGTAGGCAGTTAACAGTTCCATTCAAATGCAGCATGGTGCTAAAAGGCCACAGAGCGAGTACTAAGTAAACGCAGATGCTTTTAAAGACAGTCCAAAACACATTTTACTGTAGTTGTTATCGCCTGGCAATTTTGCTGACTTGTTTAATGTTGCTTTCAGTCTTTTTAAAAAAATTCCTTCAAGTACACAGGGGAATGTTCCAGTGTTCAAAGAGTGCTGCAACACAAAAGGGTCAAAAATTCCTGCTACAGCACTTTAAGTCAGAAGACTTGTCTTCCAACTGTAAATAACCAATTTTGCATCGCCTGTCATGGCGCTGGATCTCCGTAAGCTGAGGCATGACAATCAGTAAGATAAGTCTGATAATACCTCCCAGATAGCAAGATCTTTGTGGAATAAAATAAATGAGACACTGCATGTAAAAGAGCTTTGTAGATAATAAACACATTTAAAAAGAAAAGATTTCCCAGAGATCTTAAAAGAGAACTCTTTGGGAGTGGGGCATAAAACAGTTATATAGTTATAGAAGAATAAGGAGAGTTGTACAGACTGTAGGGCTTGAATTGTAAAGGGCAGGTAGTAGGAGCCTACTCAACTGGCATGTTCTGAGCTAACAGGGACCAGTCTTGGAAACCAAGTAGAAGGAGTTATATGTGTCTCAGTTTTGTCAAAAGCTGACTGCCAACTGCTCCATCCTATGGGCTATTGCAACTTCAGGGGAAATGTTGTATTTGTTTTAAGTTCTATGGCTCCACGTCCCCTCTGGAGAAGTATAAGCAATTACATAAAAAACCAGATGCTTGGCCAACCTCCTACTTATAACAAAATTTCTTAAAACTTAATTAATTGGAATACTTGACCAGAATAGGTAACAGATGGATTATTTACTTGAATGTTTGAAGAATTTATGGTATAGATCAACTCCAGCTATTTTTTTTATCAATGCTTATTCTATTCCTAAGGGTATCCACAGAGTATATGTAAAAATCCTGAGGCAGAAAGTTATGTTGTTTCATTTTAGCTTCCAGGATGGAAATGTTATTAGCACTTTTATAATCTTTAGAATACATGAGAGTAGAAATCTGTAACCCACAGAAGAAAAATAATAAAAAGCTTTTCATTTTTGTTTCCAGTACCTTTCACTTTGTTATTCTTGACCACCCCCACTAGAAATGAAAAGAAGGTTGTAATATTTAGAATTGTGACATTTTTGTGAATGACATATTGTGCAGTTATTCTTTATCACAAAATAATCTTTATATCTCAAAATATATTATTAAATTATTTCCGTAGAGTCTTTCATGCGGATATAAAAGAACACTAGGCAGTAAGTCAAATCCACAAGAAGAAATAAAGAGCATCTTAAAGGCAACTATGGGGATAAATATTAAAACATTATAAATATATTTATGTATAAATCTTCTCTGACTTGATTTAAAAGAAAACTGCATAAACAAATGTTCATAAAACTGCTCATGGGATTATAAAATATAAAGCTGTAATTGATATGACAATAATAGCACAAAGTAGGGAGAATGAAGCTATGTTGGGGCAAAGTTTCTGTACTGAAAAAGATGATATTGGGACTTCCCTGGCCGTCCAGTGGTTAAGACCTCACCTTCCAATGCAGGAGGTGCGAGTTCATTCCCTGGTCGGGGAGCTAAGATCCCACATGCCTTGTGGCCAAGAAACCAAAACATAAAACAGAAGCAGTATTGTAACAAATTCAATAAAGACTTTAAAAATATTCCACATGAAAAAAAAAAATTAACCTGACCTAGATTGTTTGAAGTTAAGATGTTAATTGCAATCCCCAGGGCAACAAGTATGAAAATAACTCAAAATTATATAAAAGAAAAAATAAGAAAATTAAAATGGTGCACAAAAATATGTTTTTAACAAAAGGAAGGAATTGAGAATAGAGAAAAAAAGATATAAAATACACAGAAAATAGGAAAATTGCAGGCAAATCCTACCTTATCAGTAACTATGTTCTATATAAATGGATTAGACATTCAAAAATTCCAATAAAAGGCAGAGATTGGCAGAATGAATTATTTTCTTAAAAGTAATACCAATATGTTCTATATAGGAACTACATTTTAAATTCAATGACAGAAGAGTTTGAAATAAAAGGATCAGAAAAGATAAACCAGGCAAACAGTGAACAAAGGAAAGCTGGAGTGGCTGTACTAATATGAGACCGAAAAAAAGACAAAAATTGTTACTAGAGACATTTCCTCAGGATATCCATTCAGTGGGGAGAAATCATTGTCAAATTTGAAGTTAAACTGGAGACATGACAGATGCTTATGCAGCATCTCTCGTTTCCAGGCTCAGATTCAGTCAGCCCAGAGTCCACCACAGCAGTAATTCCCAAACGCACCCTCACTCAATGCCCAACCTTCTCTGTCTTCATACCCCACTGGAAACTTGTTCTAGGATCTGCTCCCCATTCTGAGGTGGGGATTGGTAGGGGAGATATGGCCCATCAGTGGCCAAATATTTTGTATCTTGCTTTAAATTAAGTTCTGTTGCAGTAGCTGGAATGTGACCTGAGTATTTCCTGTTGATATATTAAGATTCCTTATTCAAAGCTATAAATAGCATGTGCTCCATCCTTTCCCAGTTTTTCTAATAAGAGCCTTTTCTGTTCTCCCTTTTCTTGGCCTCTGCTTGTCAGGAAGAGGAAAAGGAGAAAATAATACTCTTTACCCTCCCTACCCCCATGCTAGGTCTATGGAGTACAAAAGCCAGCTAACCAAGGTTACTCTACATATAGTCACATAGCTGTACCACTCACACTAGGTCTTTGTGCCCTCTCTGGGGTTAGGAGTGGAAAGGAAATTTGTGAACACCCTTCTGTTGAGTCAGCTGAGTAAAGAAGAGCCATATTGTCCTCACTACCTGCTCCATGCTGACTCACCACAGATCTGGATGTACTCTGTTCCCTACTGTTCTAGAGTGTATGAGGGTAGATAAAGGGCAACCTGCTGGACCTCTATACAATTCCTTTAAGGCTACACTGAGAGCAGAGAAACAGTAAGTCTCCACAGTCTCCAGCAGGATGGTAAAATGCTCTTGGGGACTGCTATTCCTCACAAGTGGATTGTTATCTCCCCTCTTGAGAAGGTAGAGTCCAGCCACTCCCAAATTCCACTTCCAAATTTTTTGAAATATGAAGTTTCTTGTATCTTAACCATTCTGGGAGCTGTGTGGGGAATTTTCAGCTATCTTAGGCCTCTGTAAACCTGGTGTCTCCTTTTCTCCCTGCACCCGTAAACACATCTGTATAAAGTCAAAGGTGAGGAAGTAGGGGAAAGTCTGGTTTATCCAGCCCTTTTCACAGTAGGAAAATCCTCTGAATAGTTTAAGGTATTTTTGTTATGTTTTTCCTTAAAATGAATATATAATTTAAGAAAGAGGAATATTTAAGCAATTGGACCTCTGAGAAGGTACATTGCAGAAGTCTAGAATTAAGTATGTGTGCAATGCCACTGTCACCCTTCTTCCTCACTCCTTGTCACTTTTGAGAATCCAAAAGAGAAAGATGTATTTTAGTGACAGAGAAAGATGTCCCCTTCCAGGATATCCCAAAGTTATGCGATATCCTGAACAGGTAAAAGACACAGATAAAAGACAGCACATGGCTGTTCGAAGAAATAATTATATGAGGGAATGGTAAAAATCTGTGATCATGATAAAAAGAGGCCATCCTCTTCAGATGATGACTAGTATCATGATTATTAGATAAATATAAATGTATGCAGATTTCCTTAGAGTTTTTCAAGATTTTTAATCCACTTCCAAGCTCATTTAGATGGCGGTCCCCATTTCCCTGCTGTCTGTCAGCTGGGGCTACTCTGTGCTCTATCACACAAGCCCCTCCATCCATCTTCAAACCAAAAATGGCACTTTGAGTCCTGTTCACACTTTGAGTCCTGTTCACACTTTGAATCTTTCTGATTTCCTGTTTTGCTACCAGTTGAGGCAAATTCTCTGGTTTTAAATGACTGTTGTGGTTAGATTGAGCCCACCTACATCATTTCCCTTCTCATTATCACAAAGTCAATTGATTAGTAATCTAAATCGTACCTGTAAAAATCCTTTTTTTTCCATGTAATTTAACATAATTATGAGTATGATACCTCATAATAGTCACAGTCCTGGGAATTATAGTAGGAAATCATTTTATCTCCAGCAAAATTTCTATACACATTCACATCCATTTACCATATTAATAGAGTCTGCATCATGGCATTATTCAATGAAAACAACCAATTCATACACTATATTGTAACCATAAAACCTTGGTTAATTAGATAACAGTAAATACAATGATGAATGCTAAGATTTGAAAAGAACTTCAATGAATTTGACTTCCATAAATACATGTATGATCCCTGAACTCATTTATTTGTGCATTTTATTGGCTTTATTAGTGAGTTCAAAATTACTAAAACAGTTATATCCATGTTGCAAAGCACTTATCAGATAAGAGTTTTGTATTGAGGGAAATGAATTATTCAGAGTGACGAGTAATAGGAAGCATGTAACTTTGCATATAAATGTATAAAGTATTTACTAATAAGGAAGGAAAGAGATCCAGGAGTGTAAAGCCATCTTTCCTTTCCTTTTGTTTTTTTTTCTTCAAAGAAAGAGACTACAATGTTTAGAAAGGGAATTAAGAATATGTGTTTTTTGTTTTTATTTTTGAATGACTTTTCTATTGTTTATATAGTTGTGTGTTTGCTTGTACTTAGCATGATATCATTATATGAACCCCTAGTAAATTAAAGGGCCTCAAGATTAATTGGAGATCTTTAAGAATGCCTCTCTCTTAACTATTCTGGAAGAAATACCTTTCACCACATTGGCCAATTGTCCTCTCATTTAAAACAAAGCAAAACAAAGCCCTAAAACTGCAATAATCTATTTGAAGAACTTTGAACAAAAAGAAAACCAAAGGATTTCATATTTACTATATAAAAATATTAGTAATCTGTGATATTTTGAAAAATTGTTGCTAAATATGGCTCACAATGGACAGGATTTAAGGGAATAACTGAAGATGGACTCATTATCCACTCAAAAAGTAACATTTAATAATTATAAATTGAGTGAAGGTCTCTGATTATATTAACAAAAATAAAAGTAGGGAGTTGGATGGAGAGAGATGGGTTGTTGGTCTGTTGTTTATTAATAGTTTGGGTGATTGGTGTATTAGTTATTTGCTGCATAACAAATTGGCACAGATCTCAAAGGCTTAAAACAAAAATTTTTTCTATTACTGACCTGCGGTTACTGAGTTGACCAAAAAGTGCCTTCGGTCTTTAAGTAAAAATAAAAGACACATTTTTCATTTTCACCAAGAACTTTATTGAATAACGTATTCACCCTTTTGTTCCACTACCTTATGCCATTTTTCAGGAAACTTCGTAATTCCACCTTCCCAAAACTTTGTATCTTTTTGAGCAAAGAACTATCCCAGGTACCTTTTACAGTCTTCCAGGGAATTGAAATTTTTTCCATTAAGAGAATTTTGTAAAGACCTAAATAAATGGAAATCCAAAGGTGCAGTGTCTGGTGAATACAGCAGATGAATCAGAACTTCCCAGCCAAGCTGTAACAGCTTTTACCTGGTCATCAAAGAAACATGCAGTCTTGCTTTACCCTGATGGAAGATTATGTATTCTCTGTTGACTAATTCTGGACGCTTTTCGTCGAGTACTGCTTTCAGTTGGTCTAACTGGGAGCAGTACTTGTTGGAATTAATTGTTTGGTTTTCCACAAGGAGCTCATAATAGAGGGTTCCCTTCCAATCCCACCATATACACATCACCTTCTTTGGGTGAAGACCAGCTACTGGTTGGTGGTGGTTCATTTCACTTGCCCCACAATCTCTTCCATTCCACATTACTGTACAGTATCCACTTTTCATCGCCTATCACAATTTGTTTTAAAAACAGAACGTTTTCGGGCTTCCCTGGTGGCGCAGTGGTTAAGAATCTGCCTGCCAATGCAGGGGACATGGGTTCGAGCCCTGGTCTGGGAGGATCCCACATGCCGCGGAGCAACTAAGCCCGTGAGCCACAACTACTGAGCCTGCGCGTCTGGATCCTGTGCTCCGCAAAGGGAGAGGCCACGACAGTGAGAGGCCCGTGCACCGCGATGAAGAGTGGCCCCTGCTCGCCACAACTGGAGAAAGCCCTCGCACAGAAACGAAGACCCAACACAGCCAAAAATAAATAAATAAATAAATTTTAAAAACAAAACAAAACAAAAAACCAGAACGTTTTCATTACATTTCAGTAGAGAATCACATGTGGAAATACGGTCAAGAATGTTTTTTTCGCTTAAGTGGAACCCAAACATCAAAGCGATTAACATAACCAAACTGGTGCAAATGATTTTCAACGTTTGATTAGGATATTTTGAGTATGTCGGCTATCACCTGCGTGGTATAATATTGATTGTTCTCAATTAATGTCTTGATTTGATCGCTATCAACTTCAACTGGTCTACCCAACGGTGGAGCATCATCCAGCGAAAAATCTGCAGCATGAAACTTTGCAAACCACTTTTGACACATTCGATTAGTCACAGCACCTTCTCCATACACTGCAGAAATCTTTTTTTGCATTTCGGTTGCATTTTTACCTTTCTTGAAATAATAAAGCATAATATGCCAAAAATGTTGCTTTTTTCCTTCCATCTTCTATATTAAAATGGCTACACAAAAATTCAACAATTTTGATATCTTTTTTTAAATGCATGCTGATATGACAGCTGTCACATACAATCTAACAAAATTGTTTCGAATGAAGTTAAAGACAACTAAGTGCTACTAGAGCCATCTTACGGAAAAAAACCAAACGAACCTTTTGGCCAACCCAATACTTTCCATAGGCATTGCCACATTCTCTAGAAGCAAACCTTGATGCTACAGATTTTCCTCCTTTGAGGTTATGGAGGATGAATTTCTGACTTAAAAAATTTCCCCCCGAAAAAAAGCGTGACCCAGTGGGAAAAGTAGCCAGAGGAATCTACTTTCATTGTTCTAAACTTCAGGACCTTGTCTCCTGGCAGAAGTGAATCAAAGGGTTTAGGGGAGGGAAATAAATCTGTCAGATGACTGATCATTGAATGTGAGTTTTCCAAGGACATCTCTCAGGGTTTCCAAATCTCCTGTCCCTGCTGGGACTACACTGACTCTCAGAACCTGTGTTGTGATTGTTGATGGTTATGTGATGACGCACTTTTGCCTTTGCTTTCATCTGGACTGGAGGGAGCCATGTCGACCCAGTAATTTCCATCTAAAAAATTCCAGGGACTGGTGTTCCTCCTTCTGTCTCTCCAGGCATGCTGGACATCTCCCTATATCACTCTTCTAAGATCATGCCTAAGACTTGCATGTGGCCCTGCTTCAGCAATCTCAGTCCATAACATCAGTCCCAACTACATCTGGATCTGGACTTAATACAGGGGCTGATACTGATTTGTCCAGTTATAGTGGATCTTCCTACTTCTTGCCTTTTTTCTGGGAACAAAACCACTAAAACAGCTTATCTGTGTTCTCTTTCCTTTTTGGAAAGAACTTGTGTGTTCTTTGGCAAGATTCATGGGGTCTTACTACCAAGGATCTCAGATAATTTACTGATCTGGGCAGGGTGATTCTTCTCTCTGACTTGGGTATACTACAGTCTTGTCTGCCCCCTGACATGCTCTCCTACTTTGGGGCAAGTAGCATCCTCTTTCTCAGCCACTGTAACTACATTATGTTTTTGCTTCTTCCTTAGAGCCTGCAGTTTAGGTATCTCACTGGCATAGGCTGCTTCCTCTGACTTCTCAGTTGCCACCCAGAACCTGGAAAGCTGCTGGGTCCCCAGCAAGTCTACTCTGTGGATGAGACTTAGAGAGCTAAGAAACCATTTGGAGGCTAGGTGCAGTGCAGTGCACTGGTCTGAGGCTGCAGCAGGGCTGGAGCTCTGTGTCCAAATAGAGTTATGTTATCAGGAAGCTGCTCTTTAAAGCATGGCTGTCCTATATCATGGGCAATCAGCATGCTTAGTGATGTGTAGCATTCCTTGCTGAAGCCTGTGGACTACACAGATATCCATTTAACTCATTGTGATTTCCCAAGTTACTACCAAATCTCTCAATTATTGTTAAGGAGACCCAGGGTATTTGCCCTCAAGTTTTTCCCAGAATGCTTTGACCATAGTAGAAACACCTAATACCATCCCCACTAACTCCTTCCTGATATAAAAACTGTGCTTAAAGATGTCCCCCTTCTTTGATGAGGCTGAACTGGGCAAACCTGAGTGCTCGATGTCTGCTTGAGAGAGAAGAGATCAGCCAGGAGGGATTGTTTGCAGTTGACTTCAGCAGGATTGAAACTGACTGTAGAGTGGAAGTGGAGACTAGTACTGGTACTGGTACTGGTAGTGGTGGTGGTGGTAGTGTAGGGAGAGTAAGTGATGGTGTATGACAGTCAAAGGAATCACTGGTATTCATGGGATGGGCTCTGAATGGTGTACTATTTATGTCCTAAGAGAGGGTGTAGTCAGGGAAAAAGATGAAGTCCAGAGACATAGTGAGGTCTGGAAGGGTAAGTAGGAGTCCAGGATCTCAGTGTGTTCTGGTGGAAGAGAAGAAAAAGCAAGTGGTGGGGGTGAAAGTCCATTGCAAATGTGAAATTCAATAGCAAAAATTACAGTGCTGAAAGAGAATACCCAGAGGTAAGGGTGAGATCAAGGAAAGTGGTAGCATTCCGAGGCAAAAAATGCTCAGGTAACAGAGAGGAACCCAGAGTTGAAGGTGAGAAAAGGGGAGAATGGAGGGAGTCAGGGTCTTATATGGCTAAGAGGACTCTCGGGGCAAAGATGAGACAGCTGGTGGAAGGGGCAATAAAAGATAGCTAAAAATGAAAAGAGCTGCACAGCAAGGGGTACCCCCCAGGGTGGAGAAGTTGAGGCTCTCAGTGAGAATAGGAAAGAAAAGGCATCAGAATGCAGAGGGCAAATGTCAGTGAGGCCTCTGATGGTAGGGACAAGGTCAGTGATAGAGGTGAAAGCCATGATGTAGGGGTGGAGGCCAAAGCATAAGAAAGAGAAAAAGTGAGAACATGAGGGAGAAGAGGACAGAGCCAAGATGGAATGCAGTGAGGGACAATGGGCCTCTGTAGGCACCAGCTGCCAGAGGTTTTCAAATAAAATAATGTTAGGGCAGCCACAGAGGGACAGGTAATTGAGCCCCATTGGGAGACAGTGAGAAAGCAGAGACAACTTCTAGAGATGTCTTAGATACAGGAACTGCTAACTAGTGTCTCAGAGGATCTGGAGATAGGCTAGAGGCCAGATATGAACATGACACAGTCACAGAATCTCTGGAGGGAGAGAGGACATAGAGGGAGAAGCATCTTCACAGGTCCTCCTGCAGCTCATCCTTGGCAGCTGGAAATGCATACAGCTCACAGCAGACAATATCTAGCCTTTCCAGGGTGCTTATACAGGGTGCTGCAGGAAACAGAAAATAGAAGCTACAGTCAGAGGTAAAGGGGAGAAAAATCCCTGAAAAGCCTAGCAGGCATAGTAGCACCTAATGCATAATATCCCAACACATTCCCCTGCATCCTTGACTTTACAGTAGACATTTCACTCTCACTCGATGGCTTTTTAAAGCATTCTTTACCTATGTGTTCTCCACTCTCATCCACCCTAGACTCCTCAGGGATCCTGGAATGGCATAGACCATGCTAAAAAGGATGAAGAATAAAGAAGTAAAAGAGGTGAATCACCTTTTCTGAATGGTAGGCATGTTCATTGTCAACACAGTTACTCCCTGGCAAACTCTCCAAGCTGGGAAACCAGGAGACTGTGTTGCATATGGTAGAGGTAGGAGTCAAAACGTCTTCTATGAGCTGCATATAACAGCCCTTTGGGAGAGACTATTGAGTGACTAGATTCTAAGAGCTCCAAGAATGAGTACACAATGTCAAGTAACCAGTGGAAATAATGAAAACTCTCACACATGTATGTTTTCTTGATATCATTTACCAAGGGCCTTTACACAAATTATCTCATGTGATTTCTACAAACACCAAGCTGAACAAATATTTCAAAGGATGAATCTCAGGTTTAGTGCAATTAAACTACTGTCCATAGCAGAGTCTAGAATTCCTGCCTCCAAAACCAACCAAGATTCTTTCACACATTCTCCATTCTCAGTTCCTTCATTCTTTCATTCCCATGTGTGAGAAGAGCCCTAATAAGAGACGTGTCCCTTTTGGGGTCATTGCTCTCTTAGGGGCACTTACTGTAGCAACTGACACAGGTGCAGGTGGCACATGCCATTCAGTGTTGGTGAGACTGTATTGCCTTGGAACAGGCGTGTTGCAAAAGCTGAACCTGATGTAGCAATGCACTCTTTTCTTTATCTTCTTGTCTCTGCACTCATGCTGAAAATCAAGAAAGGAAGGGGCACAGGGCCCAATTTTTCATCCCCCCCTTTCTAGCCTACCTGTAGAGCTTCGTTTTTATGAATAATGAATTCTTTGTCCTTTGCCTTTTATTAATTTTTAAAGTCATAAATTACTATTGTTTTAATGATTGAATAATGCAAGAAAATAGCTTTCTGGAGGGGGCACTCAACTGATTTTTGATCACCAGTCCTCTTTTGCATAAGGCACAGAATCTCATTTGTACAGGTACAGGTATGTTCTGTCTAATAGGATGCTACTCCCTGAGATCAGAGCTTAGATGATAGCATCCAATTAGAGCCTTTTAAAGGTTCACCATTACTCTCCGATCAGGCCTAAGAGAAAGCAAAGGCTTGACCCAGAGCTGCTTGATATGAGAAAGGGGCCAGTGAACAAGTGTTGACAAACTCTCTCCTCCTGTGGGTATCCTGAATTTCCTAAATATTGTAGTACATAGCCAGTGGATCATTGTGTTCAGAATTTTATTCTGGAGCCCTGTGACACACCCACAAGGATGGTCTGTGAGATTTAAATATTACACTAATGTCTGCTTTGCCCAACCTATTCCCATATATTATGCTCTTTTCTTTCCCGAGAGTTCATCCAAAAGGTACTTCTCTGGGCCGACAAAGACCAGAAAATTAGGAGTTAGAATGAGAAAATAGTGAATTTCTACTCTAAGCTGGTCCTAGGGGTCTCTAACCTCATTGCTGTCCAGATGTCTCATAATAATAATTAATACCATTTAATTGTATATATAGAGAGAAGGAATAGAGGGAAGGGGGAAGAAGCAATGTTTATATACTAAGAACTTTCCAGACTGATTTTTTAAATTATCGTTAGTTTTAAGAGGCACAATGAATTAAAAAAAAAATCTATTGCTAGACCATTATAGTGGAACCAAAGCACAGGAAAGCAAAGGAAAAAACTGTAAAGCAGCTGTAACAGAGGAAGCCAGAGACAGTGTGTAATCTCTTCAAAAAACGAAAAGTGATTTTTCAGTTAAAATCATTTAACAATCAAGACTACCTTTCAAGAATGAAGGGTGAATTCTGGAAAACTGACAGTAATGGTGGCAGAGTTTATGAATCCCCACATAAAATAAAAAGAGGTGAATCTGATTTTAAAAACAGTCGTAATTGCATGACAGCATTCCCCACCAACAGAGGGGACAAGGCATTATGATGAGTTCCCAAATACAAGAAATAGGACAAAGTACCAAGAGCCATGAGCTTATGCGTGCTATCCATGCCTGCGCTAGAAGAAGCAGAGGGAAGCTGCTGAGGCCCTGATGGTCCTGAGAACAAGTAAAGCACAAGTCAACAAGTATTCACTGGAAAGCAAAGCGACTGCTTATAGTGATAGGAAACTGATCTAATCACAATGACAGGCAGTGGAAGTTTATAAAAGTAAAGGTAAATAGTATTACTATGAATAGATAGAACTTATCCAACAAAAGGGTAATTGATTTTTGTCTAAGTGGAAAATTTAATAATTAAATAAATGACATATTAAAAAGATATGATCCATGGAAATTTTCCTGAATGAGAACAAAAGACAAACTTACAGATCAAATGGTGCCTGTATATAAGGAAAATTGTGAAGGAATAACTACCATTTAGGCAGAAGTGATTTCATTATTGAACTTGATTAATTAAGAAGTAACTTTTCAGGCAACCAGGCAAAAGAACAACTAGCTTATTAAGGGAAAATCAGAAATCCAATCACCAACACTTAACTAGAGCCAGACTTTAAAATTTCTCAGGAAAGTGTGTCTTAATAATATTATTCTCAATCAAGTTGTTATTCTAGTGTGAAGACAAAAAGCAAGCATTTAGATAAATAAGAACTATCACTTTGTGTTCTTATCTTTTAAAAAATATACTGGAATGTGAAATTCAGCTAAAAAAGTGTTTTACCAAGTCACATACCCCAGAAAGAGAATATCTACGGTGAAAAAAATAGGAATGATTAAGGAACATGCAATATTGTAAAGATATTGCCAAACACTTCTGTAAATTCAATGTAATCTCAACCAAATGTTGTGTATGTGCATTCAAAGCAGCATTATTCATAATAGTCAAAAACAACTAAATATTGAAACAATCAGTTGATGAATGGATAAAGAAAAAGTGGTATTTCTTTACAATGATACATTATTCAGCAATAAAAAGTAATAAAGTGCCGAGGCATGCCACAACATGGCTAACCTTGAGCACATTATGCTAAGTGAAAGAAGCCATTCACAAAAGATCAAGATCAACTTAAGATCAACTTAAAAGATCAACTTAAAAGATTAAGTTCAAAAGATCACATAGTATATGATTTCACTTAAATGAAATGCCCAGAATGTGCAAATCCATAGAAACAGAAAGTAGATTAGTGGTTGCCTAGGGCTAAGGGTGATGGGAGGATGGGGTGTCATTGCTAAAATATACGAGATTTCCTTTTGGAGTGATGAAAATGTTTTGAAATTCTATAGTGGTACTATTTTAATGACCTGTGACTATACCAAAACAAAAACCTTAACTGTTTGCTTTAAAAGGTGAATTTTATGGTATGTCAATTATATCTCAATTTTTAAATATTGAGTATGTTTGAGAAAACATATATGTGAAAACATATATGTGAAAAAGTGAGATGGGATAGATAATAAAGTTGGCTGGCTACTCTTGATTTTTTTTGCCTAATTTCATTTTTTTTTTAAAGCTCAAGTCAAAATAGAGTAAATGTCCTAATAATTTCTGCTTCCTGGACCTTATAAAGAGCTCAATAAGCAGAAGAAGGAAAATATTCTGCAATTTATTTAATTCAAACAGTTTTTTATAGTATTGGTAAATCTCTATAAATATTATTTTATGCTTCAACAAAAAGTAAGACCTGGAAAGACTTTGAAGGCTATTTTCAAATAACATTTTTTCTGTTGTTTATTTGTTAGTCAAGACATTTTAGAGAATTCTCTGATGGTCCAGTGGTTAGGACTCTGCTCTCACTGCCGAGGGCCCGAGTTCAATCCCTGGTCGGGGAACTAAGATTCCACAAGCTGTGTGGCACCGCCAAAGAAAACAAAAAACAAAAAAAGCAGACACAAAACTTCTATATGAGTCATAGGTCCAGTAAAAGATACTATAGTAAAGAGACTACATATGGACAGTAACTGCAGTCAGAATAACCACCAGATTAAGTTCAAAGAAAAAAATATATATATATATTTTATTGATAGTTATGTTTTAAATTTTCATTATTTCTTCCCTTTAAAATTCCTATATTGATACCATTCATTATTATTCCCTACTTAAAGAAAGTGATATTAATTCTCTAAAGCAAATATGAAAATTCAGAAAGAGTACAAAGGGCAAAATAAAAATAAACCATCAAAACAATAGAAAACAGAAACCAATGTTACTTCTTACTACACAAAGGAAAAAAATATATATATATATAGTGCTATGTAGAAATTTCAGATAGTTTAGTAACTGGCTTTTTTACATATCAGTTTAGAATATCAATATTCTTCTACAACCCAGTTGTTAATGGCTGAATAGGGTCCAATAGCAATGCTTTTGCCAAAGGCATTGGGACTGCTTTTAATCTTCTAATACTATAAATATTTGCTCAGAGTAAATCTTTGCACATTTATCCTTTTGCACATATCTTATTTTCTTAAGATACATTCCAAAAGAGAAATTTCTATATTAAAGGACATATATATTGGCAGGTCATTTTATAAATATTTTCAAATAAACAACTCCTAGTTATATAGTCATGGAAATAGTTTATTAGTTTGTCAGTTTCTGGAATTCTTGAAAACTCAGTTAATTACCATGTTTTTAAAATAAATATTCTCATGTAAATTACTGTATCTTCATCATAAATTACAGATCTCATTTTGTATTTATGTAATAACATAATATTTAACAACATATATTATTATGTAACTATTTCTCTTCTTGCTAATTGCCTGCTTACATATTTTGTTTGATTTTTATTGGTGTTTTTCTTATAGAATATTAGAACTAGAAGGAAACTTAGATACATTTACTTCATCATCTTTCATGGATTCACAGAGAAAGTTATTCTCTTTCAATTATAAATAAGAATTCATTACTAAATAGTTTAATATTTCAAAAACCTTAACTCACCATTTTGAAACTTTATGGAATAAATCTTTATCAAAAAGTTGTGCTCCCCCAAAATCTTCTAGCCTCCTGCAGTTAGCTGGGGCCATATGTTTAATTCTGGCCAGTGTACTAAGGGGAGAAGTGATGACTCCAGTTTAAAGCATGTTAGAGCCAGTGCCCAACACTCTAGTTTTTATTTCCCCTGTTGTGGGAAAATGGTAGTCTCTTGTTGGTGAAAGGTAGAAACCTGGATTGCTGAGGAATAACATTGAAAACTTGATCTAAGAGAGTTTCTCACTTCTTTTTGAATGGTTAGCCTGAATACAAAGTAAATTTTTATTGTATTACACCAATACTGTTTTGTGGTTGGTGGTTGCCACAGTGCAGTCTAATCTAACCTAATCTCTCTAAATTTAGAGAGTATTTCCTAATGATTTTGGCTAATAAATCACAATGAACATGCATACCATTTTAGCTTGAATAGTGTGTCCATTGAGAGCAAATCATTGTAGCCTGGGCTAGTTGCCATTCCAATGGGCCAGATATTGGATATGTACCTTGTCTTGTGGAGGTGAAGGTAATCACCTAGTAGAGCCTAGAATGGTTCCTCCCAGGAGAGAGTAGTCTTGTTATTAGAAGGAGAATGGTCTTATACTGATAATGAATAGGCAGTAACAGCATATGACTACTGTTTATATCCTCTAAATACTCTTCCCCATTGTTAGGGGCTGAATTGTGCCCCTGAAAATTTATATGTTGTAGTCCTAACCCACAGCACCTCAGAATGTGACTGTATTTGAGGACAGGGTCTTTAAAGAGATGATTAAGTTAAAATGAACCCATATTAGGATGGGCCTTAATCCAAACTTACAGGTGTCCCTATGAGAAGAGGAAATTTGGACACACCAAGAGACAACAGTAATGTGCTCACACAGAGAAAAGGTCATGTGAGGACACAGTGAGAAGACAGTCATTTGCAAGCCAGAGAGAGAGGCCTCAGGAGAACCCAAATCTGCAGACACCTTGACCTTGGACCTCTAGCCTCCAGAACTATGAAAAAATAAATTTCTGTTGTTCAAGCCACCCAATTCGGGGAATTTTGCTATGGCAGCCTGAGCAGACTAATACACTCATACTTAAAAATAAAATTTCCCTAAATAACCTAATGCTACTTTCCCAAAATACAACCCAAAACACACTATGCCCTCTTCAAAGTAGGAACTCAGATATCATCCATTCATTGTACCAGTTCCAAGTCAGGAACTCTAGTTAACATGTATTTCTCTGATCAGTTTCAAGTGCTACCTCCTTAGGATCCAGAACCTATAGCTAACTTGTAAGATTTACAGGGAAATTCTAATAATCACTAATCAGTATTAACAAACAGCATTGCTTTGAAATACATAAAGCAAAATACCTTTAGCATATCTAAATAAATTCACTGGCACGCAATAGTTATGGGAATCTTTTTTTTAAAAATCAGTTTACTGTTTATTTATTTATTGGTTGTGTTGGGTCTTCATTGCTGCGTACGGGCTTTTTCTAGTTGTGGCAAGCAGGGGCTACTCTCTGTTGCGGTTCACGGGCTTCTCATTGTGGTGCCTTCTCTTGTTGCAGAGCACAGGCTCTAGGTATGCAGGCTTCAGTAGTTGCAGCACATGGGCTCAGTAGTTGTGGCTGGCGGGCTCTAGAGCGCAGGCTCAGTAGTTGTGGCACACAGGCTTAGTTGCTCCGCAGCATGTGGGATCTTCCCAGACCCGGGATCAAACTCATGTCCCCTGAGTTGGCAGGCGGATTCTTAACCACTGCGCCACCAGGGAAGTCCAGCTATGGGAATCTTTAACGCATCTCTTTGAAGAATAAAATAGGCAGAAGTGTAGGTGATTATAAATTACATAATCTGTATTATATATGTTACAATATATGTATTAAGACGTATTTAATTTGGGATGACATAATTAAGAGATATGTAAGACATGTACTAAATTATGAACATTTCCAGTACAGTGTATTTCAGGAATTGATCACTCATTAAAACAGAGCTTGCCAGTCCTTCAGATGGGTTACAGATGTGTTCAAATATTGATTCCCTCAGCCCGCTGTGCAGGTTGGTGAACAGCCTCATCTCTGTTAATCTTTATGTGGCATACAATCATTGGAATTTACTATATATGCCACAACATGAAAATTATTGCAAAAGAATACATAGAAAACCTCAGTAAATTCCAAATGAGTAATTGTTCAGGTTGCATTATCGAACTGGGGTATAATAAAAATTGAAATGGCCATATTTTCTCAATCCTTAAGTCTATACATTTTCACATTTAAAATTTTCTGAAATTACAGTCACTTTTAAGAAGTTGAAGCTGCTGGGCAGAGAGTAAGTTATAATGTAGTGGTCAGTTCTTGTGTATCTGTGAATTAGACATAGTTTGGAAATAAATTTAACATGGTTGTCTTTTCAATTTAGGTATTTGTAATAGTAATATAATTGGATGTTAAAATGTGACTTAATCTCAGTGTCACTTATGCCTCCAAGAAAAAAATGCACCAACTTTTCTAAGAATTCCAAAGTGAGGTACATGGTCACCAAATCAGGAATAATAATGAAGATTGTGAAAAACTAGTTTGGGGAGACTTAAGCAGTCACCAATAACTAGCTTATGAAATATATGGAGAAGCTGAGAGGGGGCTTTTTGAAGGACTGCCAGAGTACAAACAATGCCTATGGACTAGGATGGGAAATGCTTTTCTCTTACCACAAAGTCAGAGAAAAGGTGTTCAGAGAGATCACTCCAAGAACATAATATGTTTATGTTGAAGCATGGGGTAGAGGTATGAGGGTCTAAAAGAACTGAATTCTGATTTAAGTCTGAGAAATGTAAAGAGCTGGTGACTCCATTTGGTTAGCCTACAGCAAGGGGATACGTAAGTCTGTAATGGGGAAGCTTGACAGTCAAGAGTTCATTGGGGCAAAGGAGGCATGGGTGTTTCCCATTGGCCAGATCTAAGCCATGTAAGGGAGAGAATTATACTGAATGTCTTAGATAGTGTCCAGTAGAACCCCTTAGAGGGATGAGGCTTCCTCAGCAGCAAGAAACTGGAGATGAACTATCAATGCCTAGGGGCTGAGAAAACGGCTTAGGCAACCAATTGGAGGAGATGAGTTCACCTCATGGTGAGTGGAGGATGGACAGGGTGCTAAAGAATCCATCACCCAACATAGATCGAGTTGACTTTAAACATCTGCTAAACTCAGAGAAGCCAATGCTAAACCACCTCAACAAAACTGGAAGAGTAAGACCCTATCTATTGTTACCTCCTCCTCTTAGGCCAAATTCAACCTTAAAAGAGCCACCAGAGTAGATGACATGAGTCCACTATACCCCTTTTCATTTCCAGGGGTCTGTCTGTTTTGTTTTGTTTGTTTGTTTGCTATTCAAAACTGCTTTGTAGGTTTACATATTATTAGTAGGCACGAGGCAGGATGTAAAGGTTGGTAGTTCTTTTCTTTTTTTCTTTTTTTTTTTTTGGTTGTGCTGCATAGCATGCAGGGATCTTAGTGCCCTGACCAGGGATTGAACCTGTGTCTCCTGCAGTGGAAGCACGGAGTCTTAACCACTGCACCACCAGGGAAGTCCCTCAAGGGGTCTGTTTTAAGCATGCCTCAGGAGGGGGATGAAATAAACTTTAAATTAATTTTAAATGTGGATAACGTTCGAATGAGTGTTTTTGAAGTATAGTTGATTTATGATGTTGTACAGCAAAGTGATTCAGCTATACATATATAAACATTCTTTTTCATATTCTTTTTCATTATGGTTTATCACATATTAAATATAGTTCCCTGTGCTATACAGTAGGACCTTCTTGTTTATCCATTCTATATATAATAGTTTGCATCTGCTAATCCCAGACTCCCAATCCATTCCTCCCCCACCCCACCCCCACCCCCTTGGCAATCACAAGGCTGTTCTCTATGTCTCCGAGTCTGTTTCTGTTTTGTAGATAAGTTCATTTGTGTCATATTTTAGATTTCTCATATAAGTGATATCATATGGTATTTGTCTTTCTCTTTCTGACATAGTTCACGTAGTATGATAATCTCTAGGTCCATCCATGTTGCTGCAAATGACATTATTTCCTTCTTTTTTATGGCTGAGTAGTATTGTATTTTATATAGGTACCACATCTTCTTTATCCACTCATCTGTCGATGGACATTTAATTTGTTTCCGTGTCTTGGCTATTGTGCATAGAGCTGCTATGAACACAGGGTACATGTATCTTTTTGAATTATAGTTTTGTACAGATATATGCCCAGGAGTGGGATTGCTGGATCATATGGTGACTCTATTTTTAGTTTTTTAAGGAACCTCCATACTGTTTTCCATAGAGTCTGCACCAATTTACATTCCCACCAACAACAGTTTAGGAGGTTTCCTTTTTCTCCACACCCTCTCCAGCATTTGTTATTTGTAAACTTTTAATGATGGCCATTCTGACCGGTGTGAGGTGATACCTCATTGTAGTTTTGACTTGCATTTCTCTAATAATTAGTGATGTTGAGCATCTTTTTCATGTGCCTTTTGGCCATCTGTATGTCTTCTTTAGAGAAATGTTGATTTAGGTTTTCTGCCTAATTTTCAATTGGGTTGTTTGGTTTTTCTCTTATTGAGTTGTATGAGCTGTTTGTATATTTTGGAAATTAATCCCTTGTCAGTCACATCATTTGCAAATATTTTCTCCCAGTCCATAGATTGTCTTTTCATTTTATTTATGGTTTCCTTTGCTGCACAAAAGCTTATAAGTGTGATTGGGTCCCATTTGTTTATTTTTGCTTTAATTTCTATTGCCTTGGGAGATTGACCTAAGAAAACTTTGGTACAATTTGTGTCAGAGAATGTTTTGCTTATGTTCTCTTCTAGGACTTTTAAGGTGTCATGTCTTATATGTAAGTCTTTAAGCCATTTTGAGTTTATTTTTGTGTATGGTGTGAGGGTGTTCTAACTTCATTGATTTACATGCAGCTGTCCAACTTTCCCAACACCACTTGCTGAAGGGACTATCTTTTCTCCATTGTATATTCTTGCCTCCTTTGTCGAAGACTGACTAAAAGACTAATGTGTGGGTTTATTTTGGGCTCTCTATTCTGTTCCATTAATCTATATATCTGTTTTTGTGCCAGTACCATGCTGTTTTGATTACTACAGCTTTGTAGTATTGTCTGCAGTCTGGGAGAGTTATACCTCCTGCTTTGTTCTTTTTTCTCAGGGTAGCTTTGGAAATTCTGGGTCTTTTATGGTTCCATATATATTTTAGGATTATTTGTTCTAGTTCTGGATAATTTGATAGGGATCACATTAAATCTGTAGATTGCTTTGAGTAGTAAGGCCATTTTAACAATATTAATTCTTCCAGTCCAAGAGCGTGGAATATCTTCCCATTTCTTTGAATCATCTTCAATTTATTAATGTTATATAGTTCCCAACATATGTCTTTCACCTCCTTGGTCAGGTTTATTCCTAAGTATTTTTTAATGTAAATTTTAAAAGGGATTGTTTTATTTACATTCCCTTTCTGATATTTCATTGTTAGTATAAAGAAATGCAACTGATTTCTGTACGTTAATCTTGTATTCTGCTACCTTGCTGAATTCGTTTATCAGTTCTAGAAGTTTTTGTGTGGAGGGTTTTCTATATAGAGTATCATGTCATCTGTATATAATGACAGGGTTTTCTATATGGAGTATAGAAAGGGTTTTCTATATATAGAGAGTATAGGGTTTTCTATATAGAGTATCATGTCATCTATATATAATGACAATTTTATCTCTTAAGAATGGTTTTTTTTGAACTAAGCATTTTGTCAATAGAAGTATTTTTGGTTGCATAAAAGTAGATTTAAAAGGCATGGGGCTTGCCTTAGATTTTATTGAAGAGGTAGGGTATAATATTCCTCTAGAGAATGATTTGAAGAGGTGAAAGGGATGCATAAAAATAAAATTGTTTTGATTGTACCCTTGAGTACACTGGTTCTTCCAATGGAGTAGATTTCTGATGTTAAATTAGCAATACATGCATGTGGATTTAAAACCACTTAAATTTTAATACCTTAATTTCACTTTAAAATGTCTTTTGAAATATTATACTAATATAGCATTGAAATGAAGAAAATATTTTGTGTAAAGAAGATTGCCTGTTCAATATCATGATTTAGGGAAATCTTATTCTTATGTAATAATATGCATAGCCCTGATAAAAATCTCATAAGGGACTCAAAAGACTCTTCAGTCAGGGAATGTAAGAAGAATTAGATTCAATCCTAGGTTATGAATCACATTTATTATCAATATTTTTCCTACAAAATATCCATAATTAAATTGATAGTGCATCTTACAATTATTGACATTTGAGAACTGATGAAATATGTTGGTGAAAACTTTTTCTTAAAAAAAGTATACCACTTGTAAATAAGTGTCATTAAACAGTGAATCAAAAGTACACAGATTATTAGAAATTAGTAATAATAACAACAATAAATACCAAAACAGGAAGATTGTAGCTGTAGAGGATGCTTTTATTATTAATAAGAAAGAAAAAAGAACTTGAATTTCAGCATACAGTTTAAGGTATCAAGAAGGGGAAAATAAAACAAGCAAGAAGTAAGTTAAAAATAAAAAGTTAAATAAAGATAAAAAAGTTAAAGAATAAAAAGAACTATACAGTTCGCTAAGAGTTCTTCTACCTTCAAGAAAACCAGTAGCATAGGGTAGCCTCTCACCTGTTTAATCTATCAAAGATGATAAGAAAAAAAAAAGAACACAAAAATTCAAAATTAGGAATGAGAGTAGCAGTTTAACTAGAGATTTGGTAGCTATTTAAAAGTAAAAGAATATAAATAGCTCCATACTAATAAATATGAACATATTCAAATACTTGTAGAAAAAGAAATTGATTACTAAATCAGACTCATAACTTAAAAAACAAAACTGGTTAGTAATCAATGGAAGAATTTTAAAGTGTGTCAAATTATTATCTTCAAATTAGGGACAAACCATATTTGATCATAAATGTGGTCTTTAGGTCACTTCTTTTTCCAGCCATAATGGAGTAACAATGAATCTTCTAAAAAACTAGACAAAATATGGGGAACCATAATGTTTAGACAACTGCATACAAGGCAGTGCAGAACAGCGACTCCTGTGAGAAAGACACAAATCAGGTGAGCCCCATCACTGCCTCAGCTTACTTCCTGGAGAGTTTCTGGCATGCAGTGCAGGGAAAGGGAACCCAGATAGAACCTGGCAGTCTCCTTGAGATGAGAAAAGTGTTAAAAATTTGGGGTGGACGAAATGGCTTCAGTTTGCTTGGCAGAGTAACAGAAAGGACAGAACTACTTGTAGAAAAAAGAACTGAACAGAAGAGAGTGAGCTCAGGAGAGTATCCCATGAATCTTCATCTATATGAATACATCACTGTGAGGAAACTAACCAAAAGCCAGGAGGAAATAAACACTGGAAAGGCAATTTAAGTGGGTAAGGAAAAATGGCATTGGAACAGTCGAATAGCCACATGTGGGGGAGAAAAGGAGTTTCCTCAACCCATACCATATCATATACAAAAATGAATTTTTTTTTTTTTTTTTTTTTTGCGGTACGCAGGCCTCTCACTGTTGTGGCCTCTCCCATCGCGGAGCACAGGCTCCGGACGCACAGGCTCAGCGGCCATGGCTTACGGGCCCAGCCGCTCCACGGCATGTGGGATCTTCCCAGACTGGGGCATGAACCCGTGTCCCCTGCATCGGCAGGCGGACTCTCAACCACTGCGCCACCAGGGAAGCCCCAAAAATGAATTTTTTAATGGATCAAATCAAAAGCTAAAATGATAAAACATCTAGAAGAAAACAGGAAAAATGTTACTGACCATAGTTTTGGCAGAGGATGTATGATGCAAAAGCACAAACTGTAAAATAGAAATTTAAATAAATTGGACTTAATAAAAACAACCAAACAAGCAAACAAACAACAAGTTTTGATCTTCAAAAAAACACTGTTAGAAAGATAAGGCAAGCCAAGGACTGGGAGAAAATACTTATGAAACATATATCCAACAACGGACTTATATTTAAAATATATCTTCAACTCAATTTTTTTTTTAAATGGGCACAAAAAGTTGAACAAATAATTTCCTATGAAAGATACAGGGATGGCCAATAAGTCTATGACAAATGCTCAACTTCATCACTATTTGGGAAATGCAAAATTAAAACCAAAATGAAATGCCACTACCCATACACTACATATATCTTACAAGTGTTAGCAATGACCTGACACAACTGGAATGCTTACATACTGCTGCTGGGAATCTAAAGCAGTATAACCAGTTTGGAAAACAGTTTGGCAGTTTATTTAGAAGCTATTATTTAGAAGCTTCAGAAGTACAAACAAATTGTGATATTCATACAATAGAATACCATTATCAGCAATAGAAAACAATGAAGTATGAACAACATGAATGAATCTCAAAATTACTATGCTGCGTTAGAGAAACTAGACAGAAAATAAATAATACATAATTTCATTTATATAAAACTCTAGAAAATGCAAAGTAATCCATAATAACAGAAAGCAAAGTGTTTGTTACCTGGAGAGGAGAGGGAGGGGAAGAAAACAAGATTGCAAATGAACAGGGTGACGCTTTTAGAGATGGTGTATGGTTATTATCTTAATTGTGGTGATGATTTCACACGTGTATACATATGTCAAAACTCTTAAATTGTGACAAAATTGAGGAACCTAGAGGGTATTATGCTAAGTAAAATATATATTTAGAGTTTTTTTTTTTTTTTTTTTTTTTTTGTGGTATGCGGGCCTGGCCATGGCTCATGGGCCCAGCCGCTCCGCGGCATGTGGGATCCTCCCAGACCGGGGCGCGAACCCGGTTCCCCTGCATCGGCAGGCAGACGCGCAACCACTGCGCCACCAGGGAAGCCCTAGAGTTTATTTTTATTGAAGTATAATTGACTTACAATATTATATTAATTTCAGGCGTGCCACATAGTGATTCAATATTTTTATACATTATGGAATGATCACCACAATAAGTCTAGTAACCATACAAAGTTGTTATAATATTGACTATATTTCTATGATGTACATTATATCTCCATGACTTGTTTATTTTATACCTGGAAGTTTGTACCTGTTAATCCCCTTCCCCTATTTCACCCATTCCACCCCTCCCCACTGGTAACCTAATTGTTTTGTTTTTTAGATTACACATGTAAGTGAAATCATACAGTATTTGTCTTTCTCTGACTGACTTATTTCACTTTGAATAATACCCTCTGGGTCCCTCCATGTTGTCAGAAATGGCAAGATTTTATTTTTTATGGCTGAGTAATATTCCATGTATATATTCATACCACATCTCCTTTATCCATTCATCTATCAATGGACAGTTAGGTTTCTTCCATATCTTAGCTGCTGTAAATAATGCTGCAGTGAACACTGGGGTGTATATATCTTTTCAAATTAGTGTTTTCATTTTATTCAGAAAAATACCCCAAAGTGTAATTGCTGGATCATATGGTAGTGTTCTGAGGAAGCTCCATAGTATTTACCACAGTGGTTGGACAAATTTACATTCCCACCAACAGTACAGGAAAGTTCCCTTTTCTCCACATTGTCACCAAACTTGTTATTTTCTGTCTTTTTGAAAATGGCCATTCTGATGGGTGTGAGGTGATATATCACTGTGGGTTTGGTTTGCATTTCCCTGATGATTATGATATTGAGCATCTTTTCATGTGCTTGTTGGCCATCTGTATGTCTCCTTGGGAAAAATGTCTATTCAAGCCTTCTGCCCATTTTTTAATCAGGTTTTTTTTTTGATATTGAGTTATTTGAGTTCTTTATATATTTTGGATATTAACCCCTTATTAGACATATCATTTGCAAATATCTTGCTTTCAATAGGTTGCTTTTTTGTTGTGTTGATCATTCTTTTGCTATGTGAAAGCTTTTTTTTTCTCAAATTTATTTTTATTGAAGTATAGTTGATTTACAATGTGTTAGTTTCAGGTGTAAATCAAAGTGATTCAGTTATGCATATACATATTTTTTTCATATTCTTTTCCCTTATAGGTTATTAAATAATTAGTATAGTTCCCTGTGCTTTACAGTAGGTCCTCGTTGGTTATCTATCTTATATATAGTAGTGTGTATATATTAATCTCAAATTTCTAATTTATTGCCCCCCCCCTTTCCCCTTTGGGAAACTTGGTAACAAGTTTGTTTTGGGGTCTATTTCTGTTTTGTAAATAAGTTCATTTGTATCTTTATTTTTAGATTCCACATAAAAGTGATATCATATGATATTTGTCTTTGTTTGGCTTACTTCACTTAGTATGATAATCTCTAGGTCCATCCATGTTGCTGCAAATGGCGTTATTTCATTCTTTTATATGCCTGAGTAATATTCCATTGTATAACTATACCACATCTTCTTTATCCATTCATCTGTCGATGGACATCTAGGTTGCTTCCATATCTTGGCTGTTGTAAATAGTGCTGCAATGAACATTGGGGTGCATGTAACTTTTCAAATTATGGTTTTCTCTGAATATATACCCAGGAGTGGGATTGCAGGATCATATGGTAGCTCTATTTTTAGTTTTTTGCAGGAACCTCCATACTGTTCTCCATATTGGCTGCACCAATTTACATTCCCACCAAGTGTAGGAGGGTTCCCTTTTCTCCACACCCTCTCCAGCATTTATTATTTGTAGACTTTTTGATGATGGCCATTCTGACTGGTGCGAGGTGATACCTCATTGTAGTTCTGATTTGCACTTCTCTAATAATTAGAGATGTTGAGCATCTTTTCATGTGCCTGTTGACCATCTGTATGTTTTTGGAGAAATGTCTGTTTAGATCTTCTGCCCATTTTTTTATTGGGTTGTTAGTTTTTTTGGTATTGAGTTGTATGAGCTGTTTGTATATTGTGGAAATTAATCCCTTACTGGTCACATCATTTGCAGATATTTTCTCCCATGCTGTAAGCTGTCTTTTCATTTTGTTTATGGTTTCCTTTGATGTGCAAAAGCATTTAAGTTCAATTAGGCTTAGCTTGATGTCCTCCCATTTGTTTATTTTTGCTTTTTTCCACTTGCCTAAGGAGACAGATCCACAAAAATGTTGCTAAGACCAATGTCAAAGAGCATATTGCCTATGTTTTCCTCTAGTAGTTTTATGTTTTTAAGTCTTACATTTCAGTCTTTAAACAATTCTGAGTTTATTTTTGTCTGTGGTGTAAGAAAGTGGTCTAGATTCATTCATTTGCATGTAGCTGTCCAGTTTTCCCAATACTATTCATTGAAGAAAACTCTTTTCTCTTGTATATTCTTGCCTCCTTGTCATAAAATTATTGATTATGTAAGTGTGCATTTATTTATAGGCTCTCTATTATGTTCCATTGTTCTATGTGTCTGTTTTTGTACCATACTGTTGTGATTACTATTGCTTTGTAGTATAGTTTTTTTGTTTTTTTTTTTTTTTTTTTTTGTCTTTTTTTTTTGTGGTATGCGGGCCTTCCTCTGTTGTGGCCTCTCCCGTTGCGGAGCACAGGCTCCGGACGCGCAGGCCCAGCGGCCATGGCTCACGGGCCCAGCCGCTCCGCAGCACGTGGGATCCTCCCAGACCGGGGCGCGAACCCGGCCCCCCTGCATCGGCAGGCGGACGCGCAACCACTGCGCCACCAGGGAGGCCCTGTAGTATAGTTTGAAATCAGAGAATGTGATACCTCCAGCTTTGTTCTTCTTTCTCAAGATTTCTTTGGCTATTTGGTGTCTTTTGTGGTTACATGCAAATTTTAGAATTATTTGTCCTAGTTCTGTGAAAAATGTCATGGGTATTTTGATAGAGATTGCACTGAATCTGTAGATTGCCTTGAATAATATGGTTATTTTAACAATATTAATTCTTCCAGTCCGTGAGTACAGTGTATCTTTCTGTTTGTGTCATCTTCAGTTTCTTTGATCAGTGTCTTACAGTTTTCCAAGTACAAGTCAAGTCTTTTACCTCCTTGGTTAGATTTATTCCTAGGCATTTTATTCTATTTCATGTGATTGATTGTAAATGGGATTGTTTCTTGATTGCTCCTTCTGGTAATACATTATTTTGTAGAAATGCAACAGATTTTTATATATTAATTTTCTATCCTGTAACTTTACTGAATTCATTTGTTAGTTCTAATAGTTTTTTGGTGGAGTCTTTAGGATTTTCTATATATAGCATCATGTCATCTTCAAATAGTGACAGTTTGACATCTTCCTTTCCAATATGGATGCCTTTTATTTCTTTTTCTTTTCTGATTACTGTGGCTAGGACTTCTAATACTGTGTTGAATAAAAGTGGCCAGAGTGCTCATCCTTGTCTTGTTCCTAATCTTAAAGGAAAAGCTTTCAGCTTTTCACCATTGAGTATGGTGTATGTGGAGTTTATTGTACATCATTTATACCTCATTAAAACGGAAAAAAAAAACCAGTACTTTAAACTTTCCAATGAATTAATTATTTAATTTCTATATAAACTTTTTTAAAGGATGGACAAATGGACAATTCTACTAGTCATTTTTAAACTAAACATAAATATATAGATGCAAACAATCCAAAATACAAATTAGCACTTAATCTGTTATTTAAGAATAATAAATGCATTTTCATCAAGTAGAATTTACTTCAGGAATACCAGAATGTTTCGGTAAAGCAGTACTTTAATAAAGAAAAAAGTAAATAGGTATAATGATAGATGCTAAGAAGACATTAGAAAAATTAAATTTCTCATGATATTCTTAGACAATTTTAAGAAAAACAAATTCCAATCTTAAACTAAAAATCCAACAATCATTTAAAGCCAAAATATAAAGTCCAGATCAAGATAAAAATACCAGTTATTCATTCACATGATCCCATAATTTACTGACACTGCAATATTTTAAAAATTTATTATTTCATTCTTAAGGAAAAAAATATGTAATGTCACTTTTAGGATGACTTTGAATGATTATTTACTTAAAAAAGCAAATGACTTCATTATTTACTTTAAAAAAACAAGTTAACCTAATTTGTTAATTATCTAGTTTCTTTAGAAGTAATAGGGAAGTTTAATAATATAATTTTATACAAATTAAATTTATAAAAATTAATAACTATGCTCTCTTGCATCTATATGAGAGTAAGTGGTGCCAGACTAGCTTTCCCAACATAAACAACTAGAATATTGGATTAAATATACATGAAACATTTGTTTTAAGACATTAGATTACAGGCAGGACTGTGGACATGAGAAAGCAAACAAACAAAATACGCCTGTGATCTCTCAGGCTTTGTACCTGAAGATACTTTCCAGATACAGTACAGTGAGGACAAAGAGAATTGCAGGAGAGACAGATATTGGAATTTGGGGAGAGTTGCTAAGGATGCAGAGGGGAAACTTCAGAGAGGAGCTTCAGAAATCCGCACATGATCTCTACTGATAAACTCATCTGACATGTCTTTACAATGGGTACATCTTATTGAAGATAAATTATAACTCAGTAAAGTTCAGTTTTAAAATGTAAAACTTTCTTATATACCAACCATAATCTGTTAGACTCTCTAACAGAGAAATTATAATAACCAAAAAAATCAAAATTCTAGGAATCAATTCTAGATGTGCAATATAGAATCTCTGATGAAATATAACAGAGTTTTGTAGAATATAAAAGATGATTTGAATAAATGAAAACATATACTTTTTTTTTCTAATCTCAATGTACATAACCAACAGAACTTATGTAAAACATACAATATTTGTTCCACTTGAAGAACTGATTTCGTATATGAAAGAAGTCTTCTTATTTTCAGGTTGTTTTGCAAATTTACATTAACCAATACCCACTACAGACAAATTACCTTTCCAAAATATACCTAAAAGGGCTCTTTACAGGGTTTGTCTTTTGTAATAGGATTTAGGTATATTAACTGAACAATGATACTATAATTCAAAATGAACATTGATATGGCGAAGGCTTAGAAATCACAAAATTTTTGACAGTTCATGGAAATTGAGTGTATAATTTCATATTTTAATCATTATGTAGCTTATATATTATGCAGAAGCTTAATAAAAAGGCTGAGACTAATAAAAGCTAAGAAACAAAAATGATATACATTATGGCAAATTGTTTATAATATATAAGTACTGCTACTCCTACCCCCTTTCCTTATTTGACATCAATCCCTTGCCTTAAACCCAGCTTGGGTTTAGTCTTTTGAGTGAGCTTTTCACAAATATCTACATCTTAAATTTCATCAAGCCAATAATAGCAGTAAATCTTTTAAAATAGTTCTAGTTTCATAGCTCAAATGTGTTTCTAATTTAAAATTTCAGGCAGAGAACAGAAATAATTTATTGATCTCTGGTCCCATGCAGGTATTTCATAGCTAACAGTAAGACTGCATTAAAAGAAATAACCTTAATATTTTATTATTCAAAGTTAAAACAAATATTAAATTTTTGGTGCTTTACAGGTATCCCTCTTTATCACACATCAATGCTGTGTCTATATGAGGTGTCAGCACCAAAATGAGACAGTTGAACTGCTTCCTAAGAGAAGTAACAGAGTGTGAAGATCTAGCAAATGAGGCAGAGAGAGATGAGGTCTGTGGTGAGACATTGGGAGACTTCAACTCCTATCAAGGAGAAGTAAAAACATAGATAATTTCAAGATAAAAAATGGGGGATAATCAAAAAAGAACAAATAGACTGGTTCTAGGTCAATGTACCTAGACCAGAAAGAAAAATTTCCAATGGCATCAATTTGTTAAGGCTTTTAGAAGGCCCAAAACTTCCTTCTTTGAATAATTCCACCCTACATAAATAAACCACCCTTTGAACACACTTCTAACTAGGTTATCTGCTTGTGTCTCTATCCTATTGGAATAACTGTAAACATGAGATAGTAAAAAAGGAAAACAATTCATAACTCAAAGATCAATTCCAATGTTTTGTCAGTGCCAGTTTCTTAAAGGGGTGTAGGTATTAAATAAAAATCTGGGGGCTTCCCTGGTGGCGCAGTGGTTGGGAGTCCGCCTGCCGGTGCAGGGGACACGGGTTCGTGACCTGATCTGGGAGGATCCCACATGCCACAGAGCGGCTGGGCCCGTGAGCCATGGCCACTGAGCCTGCGCGTCTGGAGCCTGTGGTCCACAAGGGGAGAGGCCACGGCAGTGAGAGGCCCGCGTACCTCAAAAAAACCAAAAATCTGGAATGAGAAATTAATAAGTGTTCATAAGCTACGACAGAAAATACCATATTTAGTCCCCAGGAATTGGGAAACTTCATTCGTATGCATAGAAGCTTTTGTTTTATAGAAGGATTCAGGAGGTGCTTTCAGTGGGCAATTTCATCTGTGGGCAATAAAAGAGGATGATATAAGAAGTGATAAGGCATTTATATGCATATGTGCCATATGTATGGAGCTTGAACCCTCTTGGCTGAGGGTCAAAAATTATTAGAACTACTCAAAAGTTCAGTATTTGCGATCTAGGGCACAAGTATATCTACCACATTTCTCAGGATTCAATGAATGACCGAGTTGTTGAGTAGGCACTTATATCTATCTCTATATGGAACCCAGGTTGGGCACCAGGAAGAAAGGAAGCTTTGAAAACATGGAGAGCAAAAACAAGAATCACTGATGATAAAGGAAGATGATGAAGACTTCTCTGAATGGCCTTTCACGTATAAGATACAGAAGAGTAGGAGCTACAGCAGGAGAGAAAATATCACTCCTGAGGTATAAAATAGCTTAGTGCATCAAGGAACTGAAAGAACCATTTTCGCTGGAGCAGAGTGAGGACATAAATTCCATGAAATGAGACATAAGAGGTGGGCAGGAGTCAGATTATGCAGGCCTTGTGGAAATTGTTGAGGGTAGGTGCAATGCACAATAATGAATTATTTATAGAAGTCTGAGGCTTACAGATATAAGCAGGAAAAAACATTATTTTCCTTTGTATCTTCTGCACTATATATACACACCTAATGGAAATGCTTATTCATCTTGGTCAATTACATACGTTGCTCTTCTGAAAAGTATAATAGTTGAGGACTTCTTAATTAATTAAACTCTATTATATTTGCCTTATTTTAGATATTACCTGATATACCTATAGGGCATTCAGAATTATCAGTGTAGGTATAATTTTACCACACTTCAAATTAAAGAAGTAAAGGTCTCACTGTTTGCAGATGACATGATACTATACATAGAGAATCCTAAAGATGTTACCAGAAAACTACTAGAGCTAATCAATGAATTTGGTATAGTAGCAGGATACAAAATTAATGCACAGAAATCTCTTGCATTCCTATACACTAATGATGAAAAATCTGAAAGAGAAATTAAGGAAACACTCCCATTTACCATTGCAAAAAAAAAAATTAAATACGTAGGAATAAACCTACCGAAGGAGACAAAAGACCTGTATGCAGAAAACTATAAGACACTGAAGAAAGAAATTAAAGATGATACCAACAGATGGAGAGATATACCATGTTCTTGGATTGGAAGAATCAACATTGTGAA
>NC_041222.1:22005843-22006160 GCF_002837175.3 Physeter macrocephalus
TACAAGCAGTTCATGCAGCTCAATATCAAAAAAAGAAACAACCCAATCCAAAAATGGGCAGAAGACCTAAATAGACATTTCTCCAAAGAAGATATACAGATTGCCAACAAACACATGAAAGGATGCTCAACATCATTAATCGTTTGAGAAATGCAAATCAAAATTACAATGAGGTATCACTTCACACTGATCAGAATGGCCATCATCAAAAACTCTACAAACAATAACTGCTAGAGAGTGTGTGGAGAAAAGGGAACACTCTTGCACTGTTGGTGGGAATGTAAATTGATACAGCCACTATGGAGAACAGTATGGAG
>NC_041222.1:22006438-22006630 GCF_002837175.3 Physeter macrocephalus
AAAAAAAAAAAAAAAAAAGGTTATGAAGAACCTAGGGACAGGATGGGAATAAAGACACAGACCTACTAGAGAATGGACTTGAGGTCACGGGCAGGGGAATGGGTAATCTGGGACAGGACAAAGTGAGAGAGTTTATGGACATATATACACTACCAAATGTAAAATCGATAGCTAGTGGGAAGCAGCCGCATA
>NC_041222.1:22006664-22012117 GCF_002837175.3 Physeter macrocephalus
AGGGAGACTCAAGAGGGAGGGGATATGGGGATATATGTAGACATATAGCTGATTCACTTTGTTGTACGGCAGAAACTAACACAACATTGTAAAGCAATTATACTCCAATAAAGATGTTAAGAAAAACAAACACAAAAAACAAAACAAAAAAATTTTAAAAATAAATATTAAAAAATAATTTTGAGAAAAAATAAAGATAAAAGTTAATTTTACCATAATTTTAATTAAATATCAAATATATAAATATCTATCATTGCAACTTCTATCAAACCTTATTTCTCCTTATAATCATTCAAATTCCAATGGCCCTTTTGTGTTTTGTGATTTAATAAACTATTCTAAAATGTGTATCCTAGTTATATACTTTACCTAATTCATCAGTGCACAAAGTACAAGTGCTCATTCAATAGTTAGACAATTATACCACAGTCTCAAATTTATAGCCAAATATCTACAATTTAAGGAAAGCAGTCCTTTACAATGTGTAATGTTAATCATGCATGAGAATGCTTACAGAGGGCTGAACTATTAAATTTGTTTCATGTCAGCCCATTAAATGTGTTTCGTTGGTTGAATTGGCAAAGCAACCCATAGAAGAGAACAAAACAGAATAAGGAAATAAAACATCTTGAAATAATTGTTATTCTTTGACAATAATCTTCTTGTAGCATTAACTTCTGTGCTGTACAATGTGATTTTTGTTGACATATTTTTCTGTAGTCTGTCACTAGAGGAAATGTTATGTATTAATTACAATTTTATAGTACTGTTTCAAGTTTATAGAATATCTGCAGGATATGTACTTCATAAGCGTAAGTAGTATATTTTTCTTAAACAGATAAATGTGTTTAAATATATACATCATACTACTTTCAAACACATACAAACCTAAATATACAATTCAAAATTAATAATTGTTTTGCTTAGTTTTTCTCATACTCTCTTAGGATGGTAGAACATTCATACTTGAAGTAATTTAAGAAATTAATCCAATACTCACATTTTATCAATTAATAAACTATAATCCATAGAAATTAAATAATTTGTCTAATATTATATATTACTCAACTTGCCTATCCTGTGTCAAAACACCCAGTTATTTTTTATTTTATGGTTTTCTGCACATATTCCATTCTTCCCCACCCACTTTTCTTTCCTCTCTGCTCTTTACACAGTGAAGTACATAGCAAAAAGAAATGTCTTAAAAGATAAATGTGATACAAATATTTCTTGCATAGTCAAGATATTTAAGACATTAAGTATTTAAGACATTTGATTTTAGAAAGGAATATGGAGGTAGTTCTATAAGTATATCATCCAAATATATAGGTAATTTGAAATTGCAAAAATTTGCCAAGAAACCATATTTTCATTATTTATCAAAAAATTAAGATGCGCTTAATGTGAGAGGCACTATGTATTTTTCTGGGGATATAAAGGGCAACAAGATAGACATGTTCACTACAGAGTTTATATTAAATGAAGGAGACAAAATAAGTTAAAATTCACTTAAAATTTCTGTATTGTAGTCAGTACTGTTTGTGGGCAGGGGGTGGTGGAAAGGTTTGTGGATACTGACTTAGAAAATTAGGAACAATTGGCAAGGCCTTCTTTCTACGGGCTGCTCAGAGACGCTCTCTCCAAAAGGTATTTTTTAATGTGAGGCTGAGGACAAATGAACCATGTGAAATGGGGTCAAGAGTGCTTTAAGCAGAGGGAAGGGCTTGAGTTACAGACAGGGGGAAGCCTTGGACATGTCTGATGACCTGCTAGTGTCCAGTGCATTTGAAAAGTAGGAAGTAGAAGAGAGAGCATCAATGGAAGAGGTACAGAGAACTCATATCAGTACCAGTGGTTTCCTCAAACACCCAATTTTTTTCTTTCCTCAGGCTTATGTTAGGGTAGCCTCACTAATTCCTCAGAGAAGACCAGAAATAGGAGCCACCACTGTCAATTACTCTTACCATGACTAAGTTGTTTAAATTTTAAATTTTATACAACTTAAATTTTAAATTGTGTAATTGTTTAAATTTTAAAATATGTTGGAACATTTTCAATTTTATTTGATCCTCATATCAACTTTCTGAGGCAGCCAGATCAGGACTTCAAAGTGGCATTTACATAACAGCTGAAGTTTAGGGTGCAAATTTTATCATTATGTATTTTTGTTGTCCATTTAATAATACTGGTCTGGTCAGCCCCCTGTGTTTTTGTATTTTGTTTTCATTTTTAGTTTAAAATCCCCTTGATTTTAGTGTACAGAGACTTCTACCCTGGGGAGAATCCCTGGTGTCATCAAATATCCTTTGGGTAGTTTTCAGTTGTCACATATGCTTATGTCAGCTGTTTTGGGGACTTTCCTCTCACATGAAAAATCATTTTTATCTCAGATAAACTCTTTAGATTCTATAAAATTCCCTTGGTTTTACTTTGGAAAGAAAATTCATGAAATATTCAGTCATATTCTTAGGTGTTCTCTTAGACTCTTCAGGGTGTATGTCCAGAGGGACTCCCCCAGCATAGAGGAATTACTCATTTGGGACCAATGAATGATGAAGCCGATGATTTTCAGCCTGGCACCATGCAGGGGATTCTGTGCTAATACTAGATTCTTCATTATAATATCTCCCCAAGAAGTTACAAAATAGCAAGGTCCAGGAATTACCCTAATATTTCATAAGTTCTTATATTAATATGAAAAGTAAACAGATAACAGTAGTAGAGTCACATAAGAAAACAAGAACCTTTTGACCTTCCCCATGGTGTTATAATATACCTGGATTTGCTAAGTAGAAGGTTATTTTCCTTTATGTTTTTATTCCTACAATTCTGTTTTCCATTAGATGTAAGTAGAACCCTGGAATACATACATACATTTGCTGTCTAGATAAGGCCAGTTTATACACATTCATTTATTAATTTAAACTCTTTTGTGCACCTTCTATTGTGAGTACTATTCTAGGTGCTGGGATTACAAAGAAAGATTTATAAAGAAGACAGATCAGAGAATTTGTGCTAGAGGAAAAGATAGATAATTAAAACATGCAAGTAATATAGCCAAATAAGCAACTCTTAAATTAGAATACAGTAAATGCTGCAATGGTCGTATGCACAGGGTAATTTTAAATCACACAAGAGATGCCCTTGACCAGACTCTAAGCTAAATCCTGACGTATGAGTGCAGTGGACTGAACTGAATATCTGTTTCCCCCCCGCAGAATTCATATGTTAAAATCTTAATCCCCAATATTATAGTATTTGAAGGTGGAGCCTGTCTGAGCTAATTAGGTGTGAGGGTGGGAGCCCTCCTGAATAGGATTAGTGTCTCCATAAACGGGGCCCCAGAGAGCTCTCTCACCCTCTTTCTGCCATGTGAAGATACAGTAGAATGACAGTCTACATTCCAGAAGAGGGGTCTTACTGGAACCCAACCATGGTGTCACCCTGATCTTGGACTACCAGCCTCCAAAACTGTGAGAAATAAATTTCTGTTGTTTACAAGCCTCCTAGTCTATGGCACTTTGTTATAGCAGCCCAAACTGACTAAGACAACAAGTAATAGGTTAAAATTAAGTCTCAGAAATTAAAGCACTTGTTAGATTTTATATTAGGAAATCTTATTAATAAACCAGAGATATTATATAAGCAGTAACATTTCAGGATTTAGATTATCCAAGGACAATTTAATAACATACAACTATTATCTCAGCATCACTGTCAAAAATAATACCATGTTGTATCCTTGCTCTATTACAGACTTTCAGTTATAAAAAAAAAAACTTGTCTACATTAGTATGCAAGCATCTCTATCAAACTTTATAGTAAAACCACTTTTACGTTTGTTTTATTCTATCAAAGATGCACAGAATAGGTCTCTCTTTTTGTAGTCTTAAAAAAAAAAAAAAAAGGTAACCTGAGCTTGCTGCTGTATTAATTTTCTAAATTTGACTTTGAAGGCAAAACCCAGAATGTGGCTTTTTGTCTCCAAAGTGCTCAAGGTCCAATTACCCTCTCTCTCTCACCCCATAAACCTGTATCTCTCTGTGTTATTTTCCAAGACATCTCTAGAGATCACAGTATGTATCTTCAGCCTATCACAGGCTAAATACTTAGTTAATAGTCTCCTACAGTACACAAAATGTAAGAACATTGCAAGCCTGTCTTTTATGCTATTATTGTCATATCTATTACATCTACATAAGTTATATACCACACAATGTTGCACTAATATTTCTTTATACATTATATTTACCAAAATACTTACTAGTTCTGGTAACTTCAATACTTTCCTATAGATCTGGTGGTATTTCTCTTTAGCCTAAATGGAACTATTCCTTTTCTTCCTGCCTCCATTGTCATTGGTGAGAAGTCAGCATCATCTATATTGTTGTCTCCCTGTATGTAATGTGTTGCTATTAAGCACATCCAGTCCATTTTTTATTTCAGTTATTAGAATTTCAGTGCTAGAATTATGACTTTGGTTTTTTAATTCTATATTTTCTTCTGAGAATTCTATTTATATTTATGAATTATACATATAATTTTAAATTCCTTGAATATATTTATAATAATGGCTACCTGGGTACCCTCTGTTTTGATTTCTGTTGACTGCCTTTTTTTCCTAGAATATAGGTCACTTTTTATTTTTCTTTGCGTGTCTGAGAACTGAACATTATGAGTGATATCTGTAAGGAATCCGTATTCTATTCTGTTCCTATGGAGTGAATTTTGTTTTCTCAGGCAGTTAACTTGGCTGTACCCATACTCCAGTCTCTTCTTTTTCTACTAGACAGCAGCTGAAGTTTCTGCAGTTTTTTCAGCTTCTAGTTGCTACATTTTTCTAACCTTCGGGGTTCCCCTCAAGCATTTACAGATTAGCAGACAGCCACATAGCTGTGTGAATTTTGAATGGAGATTTGGGGGCTGGTCCTGTTTGTGTTCCTCTTTAGCTTTCCCTCCTAGCTTTCTTCTCCTCTTCTAGCCACTAATTCAGTCCTCTGCCCTCAAACCAGTGAGCCTGCAGCTTTCTGCCCTCAGAGCTGCACTTGATTAGGGAGACTCTGACAAAAAGTCACGAACAAAGTACTCACCTGCAGCATTTCATCGCTGAATGGTAAACGCCCCTCCACTTTCTGCCTGCATTCTGCGTTTGCCAGTAGTTTCACATTTCAAATAGGTTTGTTTTTATGATTTTATTTCCCCCTGTGAGAATGCTGGTACTCACAAGCTATTCTGCCATTACCCTAGAGACTCTTTTTATAAATTGTATATTTTTCAGATAATTACATCTTGAATGATGTGAATTTATTAATGATGAATCTCTGTTTTATTTATATAATCAGTTAATATTTATCTAGTCTTTTTTTTTTTTTTTTTTTTCGTTACGCGGGCCTCTCACTGTTGTGGCCTCTCCCGTTGCGGAGCACAGGCTCCGGACGCGCAGGCTCAGCGGC
>NC_041222.1:22012142-22018912 GCF_002837175.3 Physeter macrocephalus
TGGGATCTTCCCGGACCAGGGCATGAACCCGTGTCCCCTGCATCGGCAGGCGGATTCTCAACCACTGCGCCACCAGGGAAGCCCTAGTCTTATTTTTTGTTGTTTTTGCCTGTGCCTTTCTGGGTACTGTTAGCATCTTTTGCTCAGTGTTTCGGATTAATAGCTATTTGATGTAAATGTAACTACCAGTTATTTGGTTTCTTTACTATAGTTATGAGAGAAACTAGTTATAGGTAATCTCAGCAGTAAACTTTATATGTGTGCCTTTTGTGTATGTGTAAATTTTTACCTGGGCCAAGGTTGCTATGTTCAGCTCTCTGCATAGATTAGTCTATAATAAAGAAACATGTAGTAACCCCAGCTTCCTCCCTAGAGCTGGCATCCATCATATCAGGAATAAACTCTCCCTGCCCTGCTGACTTCCTGCTTGGATTAGCTATATTTTCATCACCTACAAGATTTCCTCATGTCAGCATAACAGTCAATCCTCAGTCCCAAGCCCCAGTTCAAAGAAAACACTGATCTGATATCTGTCTCTATAGTTTTGGGTTTTCTAGGAATTACATTTAAATATAACCATACAATATGTGATCTTGTGATTAGATTCTTAAAATATTTTTGACAATCATTCATGCTGTTGGATGGGTCAGTTGTCTCATCCTTTTTATTCCTGGGTAGTATTCCGTAATATGTATATACTACATTCAGTAGTTAATGGATATTTGTAGTTTTCCAGTTCGTTTTTTGTTTTTTGGTTTGTTTTTAGTATTGTTCATGGTTTTAAATGTTGTATATTCAAGGTGGTAAAAAGATGCCAGTGCTATATTTGCGGTATGATACATTATCTTCCTTTACCTCCCCAAATTATAAGGATTTGTGTGTGATTTTAATTTTTTTCTACTTATTTCCCAGTAGTAATACAAACTCTTGATTTAGTAGTATAAGTATATTCAATTTCTGTAGGAATCATTTCCCCACCAAGAAGAATTATTATAAAATTACTTGTTTGTATGTTTGTTTTAATATTTCAATACTTCCACCCTTTAGATTCTGTGACAAGAGGAAGCTACTATGCTGCTGTTTCTTTGAAATCCTTAATTTAGGTTTCCCCCAAATTTGATTGCAAAAACTCTATGTATCAATATCTTAGTTTTCTATAAAAGTATATAGCTCACAGTCTGTTCCAAGTCTTTTACAATAACACAAAAAAATGACATTCAAATAATTAATTACTATCACTAACACATTATGCCTGAAATGTCTAGCTCACACTACTGACCATTAACTTGGTACTACATACCTTCTTTCATATGTCAAACAAACAATGGTTTGCTGGTAAAAGGTACATTAAAGTGGAGGTCAGCAGCTCCAGGAAACCTTCTCATCCAATTTCCCAGCTTTGGAGGAGCAACTCTAGAAGCCACTTTTTATCTCATTTTCATATTTTCTAGCTCAAAGGGCCAGAGATAATTAACATTTGAATAGAATTGCCCCAGATGGAAACCACTATAAAGAACACAAATGAAACTATTCCTTTATGTTGATCATCAAAATTTAAAATAAGTCACTTACATATTGATTAAATGACATACAAATTGAAGGAAAATAGAGCCTAGATTTTTTTATGAGCGATTCAAGATCCATTTATAATGAGTTTGTGGGCTTCACCTATGTTGTGATTTTAAGATAATCTCTGAAATCACTGTAACTTTCAATAACATATAAAACTTATAATTTGTGTACATCATTTATTTATTAAAGTACCATTTCTTGGGATAGCCAAAGCTCTAGTCAGTTATACTAATTCATTCCAAGACTCAATTCTGTATCACAAAACAAAACCATATACAAAAGATGTTGTACGTATATTATATAAATTATATCTATTGTACATATATATAGTACATATACATATATTGTACATATATAAGAGAGGCGACTGCAGGTGGGATTTTGCAATTGAAATATATACCCTACTTACAATATTATGTAAAATTTTCTCTAGAAGCAGGATGTAATTAAAGTGTGAAATGTTAGTAAGGTCCAATAATTTATGTGTTTTCTTTTACCCCACCTGATCCTATTTGTTGTAGACACCTGACCATAATGTTTTTTTTTAGGGTTATAAAAAGAGGTTGCCAGTACTTTTCTTATATTTAAAAGTCACTATAAGTAATATGTCTTTGCACAGTAGTCTTTCAACAGAAAAACTAAAACATTCTCAAACACAATCTGACTATTGTATTGTAGCACTGAAAACAAAATAAGACAAAATGAAATATCATTTACACTCAGTTACATGCAGTAGCATAGTTCCTGCTTCTCAAAATTCCTCCCTGCAACCCAAAACAGTTTAGACCACACAAATCATCCTGAGTGTCTTATTTGTCCCACTGTGCCTAGTTTTTGCAGTTATTCTGCTCTGGCAAATAATTTTTGAATATTTTTCAATCTCAAGTGTTTATTTGACCCTTAAAGAAAATGTAAGTAAAGGTAGGGGGAAATATACTAGTCATATCATTTAGATATGGTGAGGATGAATAAGGACATTTAAGTACAGTTTGATCCTTTTTCTTATACTGAGAAATAACTGATGAGTATGAGAAAGTAAGAGGAATACATTATTCTGGCAATAGGTAGAATTTAAGGTGTGCAAAAACATTTTTTTGCCTCATTTTACTATTCCTGGGTAGTATTCCGTAATATGTATATACTACATTCAGTAGTTAATGGATATTTGTAGTTTTCCAGTTCGTTTTTTGTTTTTTGGTTTGTTTTTAGTATTGTTCATGGTTTTAAATGTTGTATATTCAAGGTGGTAAAAAGATGCCAGTGCTATATTTGCGGTATGATACATTATCTTCCTTTACCTCCCCAAATTATAAGGATTTGTGTGTGATTTTAATTTTTTTCTACTTATTTCCCAGTAGTAATACAAACTCTTGATTTAGTAGTATAAGTATATTCAATTTCTGTAGGAATCATTTCCCCACCAAGAAGAATTATTATAAAATTACTTGTTTGTATGTTTGTTTTAATATTTCAATACTTCCACCCTTTAGATTCTGTGACAAGAGGAAGCTACTATGCTGCTGTTTCTTTGAAATCCTTAATTTAGGTTTCCCCCAAATTTGATTGCAAAAACTCTATGTATCAATATCTTAGTTTTCTATAAAAGTATATAGCTCACAGTCTGTTCCAAGTCTTTTACAATAACACAAAAAAATGACATTCAAATAATTAATTACTATCACTAACACATTATGCCTGAAATGTCTAGCTCACACTACTGACCATTAACTTGGTACTACATACCTTCTTTCATATGTCAAACAAACAATGGTTTGCTGGTAAAAGGTACATTAAAGTGGAGGTCAGCAGCTCCAGGAAACCTTCTCATCCAATTTCCCAGCTTTGGAGGAGCAACTCTAGAAGCCACTTTTTATCTCATTTTCATATTTTCTAGCTCAAAGGGCCAGAGATAATTAACATTTGAATAGAATTGCCCCAGATGGAAACCACTATAAAGAACACAAATGAAACTATTCCTTTATGTTGATCATCAAAATTTAAAATAAGTCACTTACATATTGATTAAATGACATACAAATTGAAGGAAAATAGAGCCTAGATTTTTTTATGAGCGATTCAAGACCCATTTATAATGAGTTTGTGGGCTTCACCTATGTTGTGATTTTAAGATAATCTCTGAAATCACTGTAACTTTCAATAACATATAAAACTTATAATTTGTGTACATCATTTATTTATTAAAGTACCATTTCTTGGGATAGCCAAAGCTCTAGTCAGTTATACTAATTCATTCCAAGACTCAATTCTGTATCACAAAACAAAACCATATACAAAAGATGTTGTACGTATATTATATAAATTATATCTATTGTACATATATATAGTACATATACATATATTGTACATATATAAGAGAGGCGACTGCAGGTGGGATTTTGCAATTGAAATATATACCCTACTTACAATATTATGTAAAATTTTCTCTAGAAGCAGGATGTAATTAAAGTGTGAAATGTTAGTAAGGTCCAATAATTTATGTGTTTTCTTTTACCCCACCTGATCCTATTTGTTGTAGACACCTGACCATAATGTTTTTTTTTAGGGTTATAAAAAGAGGTTGCCAGTACTTTTCTTATATTTAAAAGTCACTATAAGTAATATGTCTTTGCACAGTAGTCTTTCAACAGAAAAACTAAAACATTCTCAAACACAATCTGACTATTGTATTGTAGCACTGAAAACAAAATAAGACAAAATGAAATATCATTTACACTCAGTTACATGCAGTAGCATAGTTCCTGCTTCTCAAAATTCCTCCCTGCAACCCAAAACAGTTTAGACCACACAAATCATCCTGAGTGTCTTATTTGTCCCACTGTGCCTAGTTTTTGCAGTTATTCTGCTCTGGCAAATAATTTTTGAATATTTTTCAATCTCAAGTGTTTATTTGACCCTTAAAGAAAATGTAAGTAAAGGTAGGGGGAAATATACTAGTCATATCATTTAGATATGGTGAGGATGAATAAGGACATTTAAGTACAGTTTGATCCTTTTTCTTATACTGAGAAATAACTGATGAGTATGAGAAAGTAAGAGGAATACATTATTCTGGCAATAGGTAGAATTTAAGGTGTGCAAAAACATTTTTTTGCCTCATTTTACTTCACCCCACACCTCAGCCTAAGCTCATGCAACCCCACAGATCATGCTACCCCATATTCCCCCTTTTTTTTCAGTAACTGTGGAAGATATTCAAAATTGCTTACTCATTTCCAACCCCTTGCAATATTTCCCCCTGCAAGTTAGAGGCTAGAAAATTAAAGCTGCCTTTTCTATAATCCCTCACAGCTTATCATCTGCAGGTGGCCTAGCTTCCACCAAACAAATGATCATCCGTGAGCTTGTGCAGGAGTAAGGGAAACTTGAGGGGTGTGCCGTGAGTAGGTTTGTAAAGCCTTGGCATAGAGGTGCACACATTCCTTCCACTTATATTTATTTTATTAGCCCACATTTTATTAGCCAAAGCAAGTCACATGCCTGCCTTAATTAGTTGCATGAAGTATAATTGCACCAAGGAGGGGGAGCAAATATTGAGAACAATGATATAGTACTTAAAGCAGGGGAATGGCATGATCTTCTTATTTATATTAGGGAATGGACTGTAGGGAGGCAGGCAAGAATGGAAGAATGAAACCAGGAGATTTTTTCAGATGTCCATGCAAGATATGATTGTGACTTATATAGAGCAGATGGAGATGGAGAGAATTTAACACATTTGGGTATGTTTGTTTTGGTGGTAGCATCAACCTGACTTGCTGATGGATTAGATGTGAAAGACCAAGGGAAAGGATAATTCAAAGATGTGACCCCTAAATTTTTATTTCATCAACCATTATTAGCATTAACCCAAGAAAAGGTAGAACCCAGGAAAGATGATTCACTATGGAAGAGAATTAAATGTTTTCCAAATTACTTCAGAAAATGTAACAGGAGCAGATGAGTCTACAAATGTCTTCCAAAGCACTAAGGAATATATAAGACCTATGCTGTATAAAGTGAACCATGGCCAAAAACATGAAGATTTTACAAAGATATTATAATGCTGATAACAAAACTTAAAGAAGAAAACATAAAAGGGGGGAATATAAACTATAACTTGAGGTAGATTTATTTGAAAAATCTAAATTTCTACTAGCAAATTAGATTCCAAAGGACTTTAAAATAATACTGTACAATGACCTAATACTGTCTAATCCAAGAATGCACGTGTGGTTCAAACTTTAGGAAATCTCTAATATAATAATCACATAAGTAGGTCAAGAGAGAATATAAATCATATCAGCTCTTACCTCTCTTTGTCCTATAAGTTTACCAAGGCTTTTTTTCTTGGAATTTTTTCCCCCCAGTTTTGCCTGATAAGGCTGTTAGAACAATGAAATTCAGTAACTTTTCACTCAATTTTTCCCAAAGTCTCTAGTGAGTAGTTTATATCTCAGTGATCTCCAATCTAATTGTCTCTCAGCTTAATGGGCCCCAAATTTCTCCATGCAGGATTAATTGCTTCCACAGACAAGGCAGTAAGTGTTTTTAGGTTGTTTCATTTAACATTTCTTCAGTCTTTATTTGCTATCAATAGTGGATGAAAAACCTGGAGATAAATACATATTGTAAACATGGAAGGCATACGTGCATACGCCTATGTACATACAACTAATTGAAGCTACTTATTTTTTCATTTATCCACACATTCATTCACTCCCATTTACTTATTCACACACTCAACAAATATTTATGGTGTTCCTAATATGTTCCAAACACTGTGATAGGTTTTAGGAGTGAAATTTCTTTCTGGGAGTGAAGAATATCTTAAAATCTATACATCTGAACATAGGAAGATATATTTAATTTTTTTAAAGGCTCAAATTAACTGGAAACAAACAAATCATAAGACATTTTGATTCATAGGTAGATCAGTAGAGCAGTAGAATATGGGGTGTTATAAGTTAGCCAAGTGTTTGGCTGATAAATTGTATGTGGACCACATAAGCACAATATGGATATATTATACTATAGTAGAAAACAGACAACAGACAAATTGTCTAATTTATCTTTGTATCAATTGTGGTTCCATCAAGAAACAGATGGCTCAAACTTAAATTACATTAACTTATGGATGGACTAATAAAGTGACTAATTTTTTTTTTTTTTTTTTTTTTTTTGCGGTACCGGGCCTCTCC
>NC_041222.1:22018967-22023616 GCF_002837175.3 Physeter macrocephalus
TTTTTTTTTTGCGGTACGCGGGCCTCTCCTGTTGCGGAGCACAGGCTCCGGACGCGCAGGCTCAGCGGCCATGGCTCATGGGCCCAGCCGCTCCGCGGCATGTGGGAGCTTCCCGGACCAGGGCACGAACCCGCGTCCCCTGCATTGGCAGGCGGACTCCCAACCACTGCACCACCGGGGAAGCCCAAAGGGACTAATTTTAAAGATATAAGAAGGATATACAGAAAACACAAGCTATACTATAGCCCCTCTTGACCTAGGGACAACATGGTTGTTACCAGCCCTGGATCCAAGAGATACAGACAGAGGACTCTTAGAATAGTCTTGAAGAAAGGACTGCAGAGGGAAGCAGCCATCCTAAGACACCCAATAGGGAGGAGCTCTGGAGAAAAAATACCCATATTTCACTCTCATTTTACTCTTCACCAACCTCCCACTGGGCTCCCCATTAGCCAAACTAGTTAGCTGCTAGAACAGAAGTCGGTACAGTCACTAAAGATGAGTTATCCTAAGGCAGAGAAGAAGACGGAGTAGGCCTGGAGGGGGAAAAAGGCGGGGTAGAATTTCCACCAAGGTCTTCTCAGACATGATATAAACTTATAAAAATTAAACTTATAACTAAATACTATGATTACACAGTCATGAGTTATACAGTTGAAAACTCATAGAATTTTTATGTTATAATAAACTAATAACTCCCTAACCAGAACTTATATGGCATTCTACTGTAATTAGAGTATTCTGCTCTCTCACACCTCCCAATCAATAGTGGGAGGTACCTCACTATAGAGTCCACATCTCTGTCAGCAAACAATTACCTTGACAGCTCTAAGAATTCCAGAGTGAATACTTTTCCCAGTCATCTTTGCTTCTACCTTTCCTTGAGACAGGAATACTTCTTACCTGCCACCAGAATCAGAAGCCATGCAAACAACCTAGAGACCTTTTTTATGAAAACAATTGACAGAGAGAAAAGTTGCCTCAGAGAAGCAGCCCTCTGTCTCTGCTGCTAATGCTAAAGAAAGTAAACGCCTAGGCTGTCTATGGAACACACTAGGACTGAGCGACCTGTTCTACTTGTTGCCATTAGCATAACTGTATATCCTGCCCAGGTTGGAATGATTCTTCAAAGTGCTGAGAAGATAATCATCCACAGCCTGTGCTCTCCAGCCAAGAATGTTCCCCACAAAAAATGATTTAGGTTCATATCACAGCTCATTTTTATTCCTTTTCAAATCCATTAACATTTAACTCATTGATTGACATTGTTGGATTTCTCTACCATTTTATAGTTTGTTTTATGTTTATTAGACTTCTCTTTTCAAAACAATAATAGCTACTTTATTTGAAGGATTTAGTATTGCTCTAGAGACTTGCCAAATGTAACTTGAAGTAAAGAGTCAAAAATCCTGTCTCTCATTTTCTCCTTATTCATGCATTTGCTTACAAAAGAGTTACACATTATGCTTTTGCTTTATGCCAAGCACTGAGAACTTAGAATACTAAGAAAGGCAGACTTGGAGAGAGAAACAAACAAAAACCTCTAATAGAGGTTTACCTCACTTATTACTAACATGCCAGTGGTATCCCGTGTTTGCCTGCCGAGAAGTGAAGGAGAAGAAGTATGTCCATGGAGTTTTCACTTTGAAAATGACAGATTAATTGAATCCTGAAATATAAAAAGAATCAGAGATGGAAAGGGGAAAAGCAGAAGGTAGTGGACTTCTTAGGCAGGACAGTAGATCATGAAGGACCCCTTATGTCATTAATATTGAACACTTTATATTTTATTGATTGTTGTAAATGCATTAATGAAAATAATGGAAACATTATAAAGTATTGAAGGTTGCAAGATATATTATCAAACCATTCCAGATGGATAAAATAGTAATTTTATGTGCTACAAATGGGAAAATGCTAATTAGAGCAACTGAATTTCCTTGAGCCAAATCATTAATAAAGCTCTGCAAGCAAGATTTAAATATATTGTTCTAATGATGCTGATTAGCTTTGTAGCTACTCCCTAATGATAAGAACAATATGCATGACACTTTTCAATAATAATTACAAAAATACTACTAATTATTACTAACATATATTGAGTGGTATGCCAGGCCCAGCACTAAGTACTTTATATTCATAATTTAATCTAATTCTCACAATAACCGTATAAGATAGGCACTATTATTAACTGAATTTTAAAGGGGAAAAATCTGAGACTTAAACAGTCTAAATAAATTGCCCAAAGTACTTTAGTTTGCTCTTGTTAGAGCCCTGAACCAAAGCTATGTATTTCTGCTTTCTAAGGCCAAGATGAGGAAAAAAACTTGGGATAAACTCACTTTTCTTTTATCTGTGGTGACCTATTTCATGTTTTGTAAAATATAGTAAGCTGCTAAATTAGGGAAAAAATTAAAAGCTAATCCTGAATTCTGTTAATGGGAAATAATTTATTCTTCCCTCTTAATAAATCAATTTTTATTCTGAAGCATGAAAGTTAATCAGGTTTATCATGGTATGCCTAACTATGGGCTGTTATTAACAGTAGTAAAATTATCAGGACACAGCCCTTGACTTGATAACCTGGTGTGAACAAATTTCCAAAGGTTGATTTTTATGGTTCATACATTAGTATTCCCATTCATTTGTTCTCAGATGGTTGACTGCTAATTCCAAGCAAAGGAGAAAAAAGAAATTCTTAAAGCTACTTTTTTTTCCTAAAACAATATAGCCTTTGGTCACATTACATTAGCATGATGGAAGTATCTGTGGTAATGTATTTATATAAAGTTCACATTCCATAAACACTGTTTGGATTCAAAGCAGTTTTTATCACCAGTTAAAGATAGATACTGTTTAATGGAAAGATGAATTAATTGCTTATTTTGACTTGCTTTTTAGAATCAAAATAAACCTTTCCTATTTCTGAACATAAAAAAGTTGCTTGCCAAAATCTACAAACAATAAATTGTGGAGATGGGGTGGAGAAAAGGGAACCCTCCTACACTATTGGTGGGAATGTAAATTGGTGCAGCCACTGTGGAGAACAGTATGAAGGTTCCTTAAAAAACTAAAAATAGAGCTACCATATGACCCAGCAATCCCACTTCTAGGCATATATCCAGAGAAAACCATAATTCAAAAGGATGCATGTGCCCCGATGTTCATTGCAGCCTTATTTACAATAGCCAGGACATGGAAGCAACCTAAATGTCTATCAACAGAGGAATGGATAAAGAAGATGTGGTGTATATATATATATATATATATATATATACAGTGGAATATTACTCAGCCATAAAAAGGAATGAAATAGTGCCATTTGCAGAGATGTAGATAGACCTAGAGATTGTCATACATAGTAAAATAAGTCAGAAAGAGAAAAACAAGTATTGTATAATAGCGCTTATATGTGGAATCTAGAAAAATGTACAGATGAACTTATTGGCAAAGCAGAAATCAAGTCACGGATGTTGAGAACAAATTTATGGGGGAAAGATGGGGTGGGACAAATTGGGAGATTGGGATTGACATATATACACTACTATGTATAAAACAGATAACTAATGAGAACCTACTGTATAACACAGGGAACCCTACTCAATGATCTGTGATGACCTAAATGGGAAGGAAATCTAAAAAAGAGTGGGTATACGTATACATATAACTGATTCACTTTGCCGTACCGCAGAAACTTAACACAACATTGTAAAGTAACTATACTCCAATAAAAATAACTTACTTTTTTAATAGATACAAATTCAATACCTCTCAGAGCAAAAAAAAAAAAAAAAAAAAAAAAGTTTAAGGTTTTAAAATAAAACGAAAAAACAGGCCGCGGCTATCAGCGCGGACACCAGAGAGGGGCATGAGATGCTAAGGCTGCTGCTGCCGCCACCAAGAAGCCTGTGTGCGAGCACAGGTCACTCTCCACACCTCCCTTCCGGGGACCCTGTGCAGCCCACCACTGCCAGGATCCTGGGATCCAGGGACAACTTCCCCAGGAGAACGCACGGCGCACCTCAGGCTGGTGCAACGTCACGTCGGCCTCTGCCGCCGCAGGCTCACCCCACACTGCGTGCCTCTCCCTCCCCCTGGCCCGAGTGAGCCAGAGACCCCGAATCAGCTGCTCCTTTAACCCCGTCCTGTCTGAGCGAAGAACAGACTCCCTCCGGCGACCTATACGCAGAGGCGGGGCCAAATCCAAAGCTGAACCCAAGGAGCTGTGCGAACAAAGAAGAGAAAGGGAAATCTCTCCCAGCAGCCTCAGAAGCAGCGGATTAAAGCTCCACAATCAACTTGATGTACCCCGCATCTGTGGAATACCTGAATAGACAACGAATCATCCCAAATTGAGGAGGTGGATTTTGAGAGCAAGATATATTATTTTTTTCCCCTTTTTCTCTTTTTGTGAGTGTGTATGTATATGCTTCTGTGTGAGATTTTGTCTGTATAGCTTTGCTTTCACCATTTGTCCTATGGCTCTGACTGTCCCGATTTGTTTTTTTCTTTCCGACTTTTTAAAATTTTTCTTCTTAATAATGATTTTTTACTTCAATAACTTTTTCTTTCTTTCTTTCTTTCTTTCTTTCTTTCTTTCTTTCTTTCTTTCTTTCTTTCTTTCTTTCTTTCTTTCTTTCTTTCCTCCC